>NC_089581.1:22900103-23134196 GCF_019320115.1 Miscanthus floridulus
CTTGCAACCGGTCCATCAAGCCAAGTCTTGTCTTGATCTTCTCCACCTTTGATCACATGACTCAATGTCATGTCTCATGTGCAATGAGCTCCTTCATATTCACATGTGTGAGCTTTTGCAACATCTCCAAGCCATTTTCACCTTCATGGCCTATGTTGCTCACACACATGTATATGTATCTATGGACTAATCACCTGTGTATCTCATATAAACACAATTAGTCCACCTAGGTTGTCACTCAATTACCAAAACTACATAAAAACCTTTTAGCAGGACACAACCTCTTACACCCACCAATACCCAAACTATATCTCTACCCGGTCTCTATTTTTCCTTTTACCATTTTTATCATGAGTGATAATAATAATCACCTATTGTGAGTAACGGCAGGTTACTCATGCTACCGAAATCCTGAGCATAGCAACTACTCGACCTATGCTAGTAGGACTTATGGGTAGATATATCTATGCATGTAGTTTTTATAAAATTCCTGTAACATAAATGCACATCACATATATATTTAGATATAATTCAAAATAAGGGTTATGCACCGAGACTTGATGATGTAACACTTAGCATTTTTGCAACAGCAGCTCTTAAATTAAGAATATATCCACTAAGCTGCTAAACTAACTCTAATGACTAAGGTGCTAAGCTACCCATCTTTTCCATTAAATAGGCATGAAACATTCAAGTATTATCTTAGCAACAAAAATGCATTTCTTACTTTGTTTATGATTTCATATATACTAAAATAAGGAGTACTTAGCTACCATATTTCTCAACCTATTCTTAAATTACTCACAACGGGGTTTGAGCAGAGCGTTTACTTGGAATGAAGCATATGCGCCTCATCGTTGAAGTCGTTGGGTGTCCTAGAGCCAACAAAGGGCGCCCCTCTGATGGGCACCAGAATGGTTGCCTCCTCACGGAGGTGTAGTACACCGAGCCAGTCGGCGACGAAGTCTAGGCTTCCAAAGAGGGAGGCCTAGGACGGCTCAAAGATGGGTGGAACCCACGTCCCAATAGGTGGGAGTGTAGGGAAGTCTAGTGAGCCGAAGCGAGTCGTATCGCTTGAGCTCGCCATGGCGAAGGTGGCAGAAAAATAGGCCATCTGATGACCAAAAAGTGTGAACGTACATCTTCCCTACGGACGGTGCCAACTGTCGGTGCAGAAAGTGACGAACATATAAATATTTGTAGTTTTGCCATACGTTGTGATCGGATATGGCCTAGCACTCAATGACACAGGGTTTATACTAGTTCAGGCAACGTGCCCTACGTCCAGTTTGAGTCGATCGGTGACTTTATTCTTGAGCCCAGGTGCTCAAAGTCTACAGTGGGGTTACAAACGAGAAGGAGAAAGATAGGGGTTACAAGAGGTCTAGTCGGACTCTGGTCTGAGGGGCTGAGAGTAATGGGAGCTCCGCTATGTGCTAAGTGTTGGAGCGTGTACTTGTGGTTTAAACCTGGTGGTTCTGTTGTTGTGTCTTAGTAAACTGATCGATCCTCCTATTGGGAGTGAGCTCATCCCCTTTTATAGATGAAGAAGATGGCCTTACAAGTGAGAGGAAGAGAGTACATATGCTGCTAAGCCTTGCTGCCCATGTCGACGAGTACAAGATGATGGTAGTCGCCCATAATATTGTTTAATGTCAGATGCATGTGGGAGGTTGCGTCGTCTTCTTTAGGTATGGCAGATGTTGATGCCTGCCACACTGTTGATACCTAGAGGCATACAAGGGGTTTTACCATGTTCGTCTGGTACGGTAAATGCCAGCGCCCACAACACCGTCGATGCCCCAGAGGCACGTGGGGGGAGCCTTACCATATTTGTCTGGTATGGGAGTTGATGGCGCCCACAACACTGTAGGAGAAAATGTCTTCGCCTACAACACTGCTTCAGTTCTGTTATGCCAGGGAGGTTGTAGGGTACTGTTCTGCAGGTGTATAGGATATGGTCCTTGGTATTGCGGTTGACTTGAGTGCTCTGCCTTACTTTCTCCATTCGTTTCCTGGTCCTTATCGAGCGGGCGTCCCCGGTCGGTTGGTCCCAGTCGGCTCTAATTACGCCAGTCGAAGAGAAGCTATAAGCAGGGGTTCGGTGCATCCTTGGTCGGAGATGGGGGTCAAAGTCAAAAAGTGGTGTTTGGCCAGGCCTTCTGGTCGGAGAGGCCATCCAGAGATGGACCGGCGTCGGAAGCAAGCGATGTTCCTTGTGAGGCATCCGGTCGGAGAGGCGGGCCAGAGTCGGAAGCGGGTGCCGTTCCTCCTCAGCCAGGCCTTCCGGTCAGTGACTGGATTGTCCTTCTAGCCTATCATTTAGGTGTTTGGGCTGGCCTATGAGCGACGCGTTGTTCGTAATGTCGTCTGCTGGGCCGAGCCTTTGCTGGGAAGCCAGTCCATAAGGGACCCCGGGTTTATGAACCCGACATAACCAAAGATTAGCATTCCATTGGTGACACGATCATCAAGGCACCATTTTTTCCGCTACTTCGGTCGACTCCATGATCCATCGTTGTTCCTATTGTGATATACGTGGATGCAACACAGAGTTGTAAATAATCAATGACAACAACAACTCTAAAATACGATTACGCTCCGCAAGCTAACGAGCTAGCTTTAATGACTAACATACTAGTCTACGTATCCATATCGTCAAGTAAGGCTTTGTCTCTAAAAAATGTTCTAGTTTTAAAATCCCAAAGTGTTTCGGCATTTTATTGATTAAATATATATTTTTGAACTAGAGCTCATTTAGCTATCTTTGCAAACTAATTATTATGGAGCTACAAAAATTACAGTGAACACCTAATAATGTTAGGAATTTACTATAAAAGTTTTAGAGCTAACACTATTACCAATTTATCACAAAAATTTCTACAAGTTTATATCTTAAAATATTAAGCATCTCAATTTAATTAGATAACTCCTAATAATATTATAAAACTATGTGAACAAAATATACTAGCAGATAGATCATGATTTTAGGAACTGAACAAAATTGGTTTCATAATTTTTGGTTAACTGCATAATTTTATACTGAATTTATAAGTTTACCTTAGAAACTAAATTAAAAATACATTAGAAAAAAAAGGGCCTGCAGCAACCCATTCTGGTTCGGCAGCCCAGTGGCCCAGCGCGGGCGTGGCCTCACGCGGGTCGCGATGGCCCAACACAGCCCAAGGCCGGGAGGCCCGCGTGCGATGGCGGCTTTGTAGAAAAGCCCCCATGCTTTTAGATAATAACATGACTACTATACACACTATTCCTACCGTCAGTAATCTTGCAACCAAACCCTCAGATGTTTTCACCTTTACCACAGGGAGGTCCATAGGGATTCCTGCGCGCGCTGGCACGGCGGTCGACGACATAAGGCGGTTATGCCAGGCAACCTAGGCGTGCTATGATGGAAGTAAGGGGCCGACCACCATCTACAGCTAAACGCGCAAGGATGGGTGATGGTGAGAGACTCAGAGGCGCACTATCGCGGGCTGCAGCGGCGAGCGGCTATCCACGGCGAAGGCGTGGCTGTTCCGACAGCCTAGGTTCTATCATGGTGGTAGGGATAGCGAGTAAGCACTAATAGCTCACCAGAATTCGTGCTACGGTGACGGTTGAGGCGGAGGAGTGCTGAGGTGTCCTGGCCACGTGCGAGCCACCGAGGCGGCAGTGCTCCGAGATGGACACCCACGCGTCACCACGTCTCTGGCAAGCGCCCTAGCAAAATGGCGCGAGAACCAGATAGAGGAGGTTAAAGCAAGCTCGTGGATACAAATAATTGAACCCATTCGGACCTTGCTCCAATTTCACTGGCACGGCGGTGTACCTATCCGGTGATGAGAAAAACACCAAATTGGCGGCCAGTAGTGCTTGGTGGGGCATGGGGAAGATGGGACGCCTAGTTGACTTTTTATGCCACCTACTAGTGCGAGGAATCGAACTGTGAAGCCCTGAGCTAAGCGAATTGGAGGGCGGAAAGGCAGAGCTCAAGCCATGGTCATACAGTGGAGAGGCACACGAGTGAGCAAGAGCGGATTAAGACGGGCGGCTCTGATCGACAGCTGCAATATGAGCACATGCGCACAGGTGACAAGACAGTGGAGGGCATGGCACGACGCGCTTGAATTGGAGCGGCTAGACCTGAGCAGGGCTCACCGGTGTCGGCTAGCGGATAGGGTGAGGCAGGGAGGCATCCCATTGCCATTGTGACTGGGGTCATCGGCCCAGGCGCGACGAGTAGTGGAACACGCTCGGGGGTTTGGCACTGTAGGTGGATCGAAAGGTGAGGCCACCACAGCCTAGGCTTACCCTGCGCGTGGCATCGCGACCAGCCACCCGAGCACGATGCACACGTAGCAGTGGGAGCCAGGCCGCAGCCATCCAGGACCGGCCAACGCCAGGCCATAGGCGCTGCGCGGCATCACCTGGGCACGCGAGCTGGCCAGTGGCAGCAGCCCGGCCATGGCCTAAGCCTGGCGCTAGCAGCGCCCACACGCGCGGTGACCGTGAACTCGGGCCGAGAGGTAGCAACTGGTGACGTGCACGCATTTTAAAGCGAAGCAAAAGTTGCTAACGATCACGATCGAGGTTCAACTAATTCCCCTAACCTAAAGCCGATACTAACACCCAATTGGCGAAGGAAACCTCATGTCTAGAGAGCGACCAGAGAGGAAGAAAGGGAGGTGCCAATATGAGTTCGTCGCGCTGAACGCTGGTTCACGAACCGAGCACCAAATCATGGTTCACATCGCGTTCTAAGGAGGTTTGGGCAATTTTAGAGCGGGCAACGTGACATCCAACACAACTTTAACCTATGCCATGCTCAAGTTCTCACTTTAATGCAATAAACAATACCAAAACATGCAGCTAGTGTTTAAACATTTTGGTTAAAAATTAAATATCAAAATAGCATTGTCTTACTACTTTTTCCATACTTAGAAAAGTTAAGTTCGAACTAACAGCCATTAACACTTTTGTTATAATTTTTAAAAGGCCTAAACCCTATTAACTGCTACCAACAAGTATTTCATGCAATGATCCATACTCCATACTAACCCATAGGAACAAAATATTTAAGCATTAATTAATTATTTCTTCAACAATAAATCGCCAAAAATAGTACTTTAAACGTAAGTTCAAGTGTTTGTCGTCTTAACGAAAAGAGCTCATCTTAACTTCAAATTTGATTTTTGAGCTCCTAAGAGCACTAGTTAACACTATTTATTTTGATTTTTCCCAACCATAAAAGTGAGGAACATAGAATTGACTTATCATTTCACGTGCGTTATAAATTTTTAAAACCCAAAAATTTGTTAGGCTAATCCCTCTCGGACCTAAATCTCGGTGCTAAGCAAGCTCGTAACACCAGGGGTGTTACATGCAACATGAGATTGCAGCAACTGAAACATACTGCAACATCTCAAGTATTACTACTACAACATCGTAAAAAAACATCTGTTGCAACAACCCAAAAAAATTCATTGCAACATTCGAAATCATCTGTTGCGACATCAAAAAACCATTACAACACGGCAAGATCTGACCCCGAGAGCTCGCTGAAACCCTAGCCACCGCCGCATCCCTTAGATCTAGAGGAGGAGGAGGAGGAGGGCTCAGATCCAGAGGAGGAGGGAGAAGGGCTCAGATCCAGATCCAGAGGAGGAGGAGGAGCAAGGCCTTAGATCCAGATCTCTCCGTGACCTACCTCGTCGGAGTCGTCGCCGCTGTCCTCGTATCTAGTGGGGTGCGGGAGCCGGGTCGCAGGGAGAGTGGGGGTGCATGGAGGTCGCGGAGGGCAAGGGATGGAGGGGGGAAGGGAGCACGGGCGAGCAGGTGCGCAGTGAGCTCACGTGCGGAGGGAGGGAGAGAGGTCGCGGAGGGACGAGGGACGGAGGGACAGAGGGAGGGAAGGAGCTCGCGCGGCGACGGCGCGAAGAGCGGGCATGAAAGCAGCGCGGAGAGCGAGTGTGGGAGAGAGCGAGGGCGGGGGAACGGACGGAGTGCGACTGCGGGGCAGCGGGCGGAGGGGGTGAAGTGCGAGTGCGGGAGGAACGGTGCATCTGGAAGCCTGGACACCCGGTCTATAGCATTATCGTTACATCCGACACCTGTCAGTGATATTTTAATTTGGTCAATGGTCGCTCTCCTACTTATCCGATCGATCGCCGTTTGTTTGATGGCTTTTCACAAAAAAAATGTTTCAGATGAAGGACCATGATTTTGACATTGGTTTTATGCCTCCATTGACTATTAAGCTAAGAATGTTCTAGTAGTATTGTTAAGTGAGGGAAAGAATATGTTAATACTCCCTAAAACATGTGAACTTGATTAGATCCTTCTTTCTTCTAATCTAAACTACCTAACCATGCACACGTTTGGTTGGATTGGATCCTTGACTTCACAGCGGTTTTCCTCCTGAACAATCCAAAATTATTCTCTGGTAGTACTATTATTAAGTGGGGGGAAGAATATTTAGTCAACAGGTGAACAATCCCCCAACATTTTACTCCAGTTTATTTTTATCAAGTGAAGATTATACAACAAACAGTTCAAAGATATGCGTTGAAGCAACAGTCACAATTGTGCGTCTATCTATCATTGCCATTTAAGACCCTAAAATTGACCACAAGGAATAGGAGAAAACACAGCCATCTGGCGGCCATGTCATCAAGAAATGCATGACCTGGTAACGCGACATGCAATGCAAGTGTCCTTGCACAACAAGCCGGCCACCTTGTTGGCCAAAGGCGACGCTCGTAGTCTACGCTGAGAGTGACAAAGGCCACAATTTCCTTTTCTTTTTTGAAAAAAAGGGGAAACACCTCACTTTCCCAGCATGGTTCATCAAGGCTCGCGTCAAAGTCTTAAAGATTCTAGAAAATATGGTTAATCATGCAGCTATCACTAGGAAATTTGGAATAGCGGTAGACGACTAGTAATTTGTCCCATGAAAGGTGATGCTGGTTTTCCTTTTTTTTCAACAGAACAGGTGACGATGACTTTTGGAGTTTTGGGATGGTGCTGCAAAGGTGAAGGAGGCTACTAGATGCTGGATGACTTGGGACTTGGGAGGCTTTTGCTAGTTTTACTTTGTACTTTGAACTACTTGGGATTTGTACTGATTACTACTCATTTTCAGTGGTGACATCTGGGACCTGCCATCTTTTCGGTCAAACGGTGCCTCTCCAACTTGACTGACCACTACTGCAGTTTCTGACTGCAGACAGCTGGAGAAGGATTTGGAAACGTTGATCGGTACTGACGTGGTTTATACGTCTAATGACTGATGCCTGAGTTAGTGCAGAACAGCAGCTCTGCTGAAATTCTCTGATTACCACAGTAATGGAGGCTTAGCTTCCATTGCCAATCGTCCTGTGCGACAGACAAGTGCTCATAGTCATAGGAGTTGGCCGGTGAGGCGGCGAGCGAAGGGCTGAGCAGAAGACGGCACAGTCGACCACGGCGGTGATTCCATTTCCTTAGGATAGGACGTGTCGTGTCGTCAGCTTTGCATGTTGTAGCGCAAGATGATGGAGAAGCACCAGTGCGGGCGCATCTCGCTTTCTTCTGCTCGTGCTGTCGTGCTGTGGCGCTTTTGGCGCGAACGGCAACATGTTCCCATGCCTTTCGGGGGCGCGCCTTTTTCGACCTCTCCGTCCTTTCCTCCTCTCCGTCCTTGTCCTTCATGACGCCTGAGGCCTGAGGGACTTCCGCGGCGAAATGTCATCAGCCTCTAGATCGACGTGGACAGCTTTTCAGAGTTACTCCTAAGTTTATGGATTTATACGAACTACATACATAGTTGGTCGAAATTGATTTCAGATCTCACTGCAAACAGCTGGTCGTAATGAATACTAATACACGCGGCTCATCCCGATTTCTCAAGGTGATGCTCACTGACTAGCATGTGTGTTTCTGTGATATCTTATCATCCTTTTGCAACTGGTAGAAAGAGCAACAATAACAGCAGCTGTGATATCATACAGTGTTTCCTGAAGAAAATACCAGGCCTTGACAGATTACCCAACAGAACAGACTACTGAGTGTAACAAACAGGCAGATGAAGAGATGTGAAACATGCAGACACTGAACTCATTGTCTTTCACAGAATCTGAATCTGTTGCATGTTACATGGCGTGCAGGCAATTTAACAGTCATCGACACTTTATTGCGACAGTGGCATGATCAAGGTGAATTACAGGATTTCTGAGAGGGTCTCTCACCTTGGCATCTCGCTACTCAATTCAATGCTGTACATTGCAATGCACATAGATTACATGATGACACATCTAAGAGACAGCCCTTTCTGCTCTACTCTTTGATCTTCATTACCTGCACGGAAGAAACTAAGATTAACAACTGACAGGGGCGGTTTAAAGGGAGCACTTTCACAAAGATGGAAGGGGCATAAGCTAATATGACTAACTGACCTCATAACTAAAAAATACTAATTACAGTGCATAGTGAAGAAGATTGCTGGTGGCCATGCTCATTTGGTTCCTGTATCTGGTCATGCTGCCAGCTTCTGGCAATAAAAAATTTCAAGTGGGGGTGCTTGCTAGTCATTTTCCAAGAAGCCAGATATTTTTTGGCTTGACAATATAGTCTTGGCAAGGATTTCGGATATTCAAGACAGATTTATTTCAAGTAGCTACAGTTAAACAGCATTGTCAGCATCTACTGGAGGAATGGAAAGAACAATACCTTCATGAGGTTGGTACAGCCTGCGATTCTGAGGAGTTGACATCACCCTTTTTAAGCTGACCAGGATGTCCTCCATTGTGTGTTCCCTTTCCCAGTTTCCAAGCATAGGAAATAGACTTGGTTCAACCTAGAAAAGGTGCTAGTTAAGTACTAATAGGCCTAACATCATTCATAAATTGCCTTGGCAGGTTGTACGATACAAGAAACAAAAAATGCACGAGTACCAATCCAGTTTCTTGGTTCACACATGTCATATTGATCCGAGTCTGGAATCGAACAGTCGGTGGTTTATCTGGATAATCCGTATCACAAAACAGCTTTAATTGATAAATTCGTCCCTCGTGAACAGTCTGCGAAAAAATGCACCTCTTAGGTTTGAGAATAATAAAGCAAATGTATTATGTATCTAACTATGGGTATTTCTACAGCATACATTGGGAGGACCAATGATAGTTCCTGTCCAGGACCGCATATATATGTCATCAGCATCATCCATCCCATAGCTCACAGTTCCATCACCGATGCCCTTCTCACCACATTCTAGTTCTTCTAGCAGCCTAAAGTTTCTGGGAACTGCAGAAAACACCATAGAAAAAGTATGATCTAAATTAAATCAAGCCACATACATAGCAGGTATTCACAGTTCAAATTCGTTGTTCTTGTGAACAAAATAAAAGAGCAACAAAGTTTCATGGTTCACTGGAATTTAGTTTGGTTACCCATTAGACTTGCAACAACAACAAGAAGAAGAACAGCAAAGCCTTTAAGTCCTAAACAAGTTGGGGTAGGCTAGAGTTGAAACCCAGCAGAAGCAATCAAGGTTCAGGCACGTGAATAACTGTTTTCCAAGCACTACTATCTAAGGCTAAGTCTTTGGGTATATTCCATCCTTTCAAGTCTCCTTTTATTGCCTCTACCCATGTCAACATCGGTCTTCCTCTGCCTCTCTTCACGTTACTATCCCAGCTTAGGATTCCACTACGCACCGGTGCCTTTGGAGGTCCCCGTTGGACATGTCCAAACCATCTCAACCGGTGTTGGACAAGCTTTTCTTCAATTGGTGCTACCCCTAATTTATCACGTATATCATCGTTCTGAACTCGATCCCTTCTTGTATGACCGCAAATCCAACGCAACATACGTATTTCCGCGACACTTATCTGTTGAATATGTCGTCTTTTCGTAGGCCAACATTCTGCACCATACAACATAGCAGGTCTAATCGTCGTCCTATAAACTTGCCTTTTAGCTTGTGTGGTACCCTTTTGTCACATAGGGCACCAGATGCTTGGCGCCACTTCATCCACCCTGCTATGATTCTATGGCTAGCATCTTCATCAATATCCCCATCTCTCTGTAGCATTGATCCTAAATATCGAAAGGTATCCTTCCTAGGCACTACTTGACCTTCCAAACTAATATCTTCCTCCTCCCGAGTAGTAGTGCCGAAGTCACATCTCATATATTCAGTTTTAGTTCTACTAAGTCTAAAACCTTTGGACTCCAAAGCCTCCCGCCATTACTCCAGTTTCTGATTCACTCCTGTCCGGCTTTCATCAACTAGCACTACATCGTCCGCGAAAAGCATACACAAGGGATGTCCCCTTGTATGTCCCTTGTGACCTCATCCATCACTAAGGCAAACAGATAAGGGCTCAAAGCTGACCCTTGATGTAGTCCTATCCTAATCAGGAAGTCATCCGTGTCTCCATCACTTGTTGAACACTAGTCACAACATTGTTGTACATGTCCTTAATGAGCCCGACGTACTTCGTTGGGACTTTATGTTTGTCCAAAGCTCACCACATAACATTCCTTGGTATTTTATCATAAGCCTTCTCCAAGTCAATAAAAACCATGTGTAGATCCTTCTTCTTCTCCCTATACTGCTCCATAACTTGTCTTACTAAGAAAATGGCTTCCATGGTTTTACCCATTAGACTTGGAATTTTGAAAAAGAAAATCATACTGTTGACTGCTATAAAAGAACAGAGATATCGGTGCGATAGATCGAGCTTGCTTATGTGTACAATGATCTGATTAATGCTTGAGAAATGGTGCTATATAGTATATATACACATAGAAAACAATGACCTGATAAATGCAAGAAGGCTGAGAGGACAATAGTTGCAACTTTATAAAACCATAAGAACATGGACTTCCGGAGGCATTAAAGGTAGAAAACATTTCCTCCTCTCCCACAAATTCCAAGGCATCCTTTTATATGAGCCAAGTGCCTCCAAATCAGTAGGATAAATACCATGCTCTATATTTGGGGCAATATAAGAGGTTTGGTCGGATTATAAACAGGTGGCTGATAGCCTTATCTTTCAGAGGAAATTAGAATTTGCAGCTACTCTAAAATGAAGATGAAGGATCAAACATGTAATTCCCAATCAACTTGTGAGTGCACTCCAACTATCCCAGCCTTCTGACAACTATTTTGACACTTAAAGCTTAATAGGTTGTCTAAAAATAAATAGTTGGGGGCAATGGGACTTTAAGTGAAGGAGCTTAAACTTAGCAAATAAGCCACATACAGGCCCACTAAACATGTCCCGACTCTAATTATGTAGTGAGTGAAATCAGGATTGTTGACATCTTTGAGTATGCGCTACCAGGTACCTCCAGTCAGCTATATAGCAGGCTAACATGTTAATATGTGATGAACTCACAGAATATGTTGTTGGGCCATGGAAAAGTACATGTGGAATTGAACATGAATAAATGGTACTCCATTCATCCCAAATAAGTGCACATCTCGCATTTCAAGGAATCAACTAATTTTGAGTTTGAAGGGCGGGCCTGGTGCAAGCGGTAGAGTCTTACCGCCTGTGACCGGAAGGTCCTGGGTTCGAGTCGCGGTCTCCTCGCATTTCACAGGCGAGGGTAAGACTTGCCACTGACACCCTTCCCCAGACCCCGCACAGAGCGGGAGCTCTCTGCACTGGGTACGCCCTTTAACTAATTTTGAGTTTGACTAGATTTATATAAAATAGTATCAACATTTGTATATCCAAATAGGTTTAATATGAAAATAAATGGCGTGACTAATCTAATGATGCTTATTTGATATCATGAATATTAGTATTTTTTGTATATATATTTGGTCAAACTTGAGATTGGATGACTTAAAGGCTTTTAGCCTACCCCAACTTGTTTGGGACTTAAAGGCTTTGTTGTTGTTGTTGAGATTGGATGACTCCTTGAAATATGATGTGAACTTATTTTGGGACGGAGGGAGTATAAAAATAAGTTTGATTGGAATCTGCTTGATGATGATCAGTTAGTCAGTATAGTTATGGAATTGTGATATTGGGTTTAAAAGAAGACTATTGACTAGGGCCACTGAACACCCCACCGCTCCCAAGCTCAAAATATGAGATGTGCACTTATTTTGAGACGGAGGGAGTATAAAAATAAGTTTGATTGGAATCTGCTTGATGATGATCAGTTAATCAGTATAGTTATAAAATTGTGATATTGGGTTTTAAAAAATACCATTGACTAGGGCCATTGAACACCCCACCGCTATGCATGTGAACAACAATTCTGAATTACATTTACCACTTCTGTTGAAGATACCAAATCAACAACTCTACACCAAAGTACATTAATGTCGTCTCACTGTTCTTGTCCTAATGGAAAGCTGCTCTTTAGCTCATAGCTAGTGAATGTCTATTTATCCCCTTTAGGCAAGCAGATGCAAATCTTTCAGCAAGATCTCATAGAGGCTTTTCTACATAAGCAAGGCCACACATTAACTCAGCGCATGCTAGTTTCAGGAAATTCAGTTGATCAAGGTGAGTTGTGGATTTGTGCTATTTACATCAAGGAATGGCTAACAAAATCTAAAATGAATGAAGGAAATTGATAAGATGTCCATGGGTAGGTGTAGGACTAACAAGTAGGTAAAGACTAATATTAGAATCAGCATCACTGCCAAGAAGAGCAAGCATGGGCCCCCTTTAACTGTTAAAAAAGACCGTTAGGAGTAATTTCAGCTTCATTCCTTTACAATTTGGAAAATTATCTTTTGGTTATTTGAGGCATTGTAGTCAGAAATAGCTAAGCTTGACTCAATTCTGAACACCATTACTGTAGCTACACATAAGGATCTATAATCACTAGATTACTATATACTTGGAAATTTGATTCCAGTTACCAGATTGCACTTGTGGATTAATGGGCATTCCTGCTGGATAAGGATAACAAGCACCACATGCATATGCTAGTTCACTACCACACTAATTACTAGTACCCGAATCAATATATGACTCAACCATCCGGAAACGTACAGCTCTCAGATTACAAAACTATTTCAAGAGCAATGATTCCCAACAAGAGATGAGTGTGACTGCGCAACAAATTCAGGTGGTCCAGCCAAATCCCTAACCAATCGATCCATCTAGAATTGCGCTCTTCTTTGCTTATCCATGAAGGAACAAGCTTCCAAGTCTCGACCAAAACCTACGTAATAACTATCATTTAGAAGGAAAGGTCAGCTGGGCCTCACCAACAACTACAGGGAGATCCTAAATTTACCCCGGCATTCCACCTCGGCACTACAAGTCTGCAATCCCATCCGAAGGCAATCCTAGTTCCCGACAGACCTATCTTTAGCCCAAGAGGTTGTTCACTACATGGCGGTAGAAACGGTAACTCTGCACCGAAGTCGCGCACGGCAATCTTGATGTGGCGTCAATTTCAATCAGAGGCAATGCCAGATCGGGTTCCCCAATCAGCCCCAGGTGATCCTGAGCCCACTCCCACCAAGCTCCCTCCTCCCTTACTCGACGGGCGGCCATATCCAATCGGGAATCCAAACAGCCATGCCTTGTTGGCCACAGAGATCCCGACTCTCCACTCGAATTAGCAGACCAACGAACACACAAACACACCATATGCAGCTAGGCACCTCGGTAGAAATGACGGACAGAGACTGCTACTCACCGATAACCGGACCCGAGGATCCCTCGGACCCCATGGCGAACCCGTCCGCTTCCTCCAGCTTCGACGCTGCCCCCTGCGATCTCTTCAGACGGGAGGAGAGGAGGATGCGTGCTGGAAGCGGCCGTGCTAAACCGAGCAGGGAGGAGAAGGAATATACCGAGCCCCGCCCCCGCGTGAGGTCGTCTTCGGTGGGACGCCGAGGTCCGAGCGGGCACCGGGGACTGGGGAGTAGAGCAAGAAAGGAACTGCTCTGCTGCAGAGACAGAGGAAGGGATACCGGATACAGCAGAGAGAGGGTTAGAATAAATGGAGTTGTTTAGCTTTAACTCCCACTTATTGAAAAAAATGAAAATAATTAAAAACTGAAATAAATATTTCTTCTGCCCTAAAATAATGGACACTCTAGGGCAGTTCCAATGGTGCATTCATGATGGTTTCTATTCTCATTAAATGATTTGCCACGTAGGCAAAACGCTAACATGGCAACGTAATTAATGAAGAAAGAGAGCAAAAATCATAGAAATGGTTTCTTCATGAAGAAATCAGGTCTACTCTTGACCCAATGCACCAAGAAACCATAAAATCGTCATTGGGGAGAAACCACCAGTTTCTAGGAAGCTCGTGTCGCACTTCCATTGGAGGAAGAAGATAGAGTTGGGAGATAGAAAGAGAAAATAATTATTACTCATAGAAATCATGGGTTGAAAAGCAGTACTTTTTTTGTGCGGTATCCTATGTCTTTCATTAGGATTGCCCTTAGGGGCAGTTTGTCAAGGCTGTGACTCCTAAAACAGCTTGGGGCCTCTTAGACCATCTCCAAGACCTTTTTTAAATCCCACTCTCTAAATTATCATTTGAAGAGTCATTTGTATAAAAATCGCTCTCTATATCTTCTTACTCTCCAACAGTTTTTCTATATCTTATGCATACTCTAAAGAGCCATTCTCGTCTTCTGTTTTTGGCTAGCGAAAAATCCAAAATAGAGGATGGCTATATTTGGATGACCATTTAGAAAAGCTGTTGGAGGGTAGTTTTTCACCAAAATTTCTATTCTTAGCACTTAGGAAGGATATGGAGAGTCTCTTGGAGATGCTCTTATGAAGCAATTGCTCTAGTAGAGGTAAAATCATTTTGAAAACATTTGGCAAAAACAACCTCAGTAGCAATTTTGTAAGATAGACATTTTGACACGGTACCATGGCAAGAGCCAAGAAGGTGAAGCCATGTCAAAGAGGCTCTTGGCTATGAATCTAAATTGTCAAGTTAGGGGATCCCCCGCCCCCGCCTTCGTCCCCGCCCCACATGTTGTTGTGTTGCTGGTCGCATATTAACTTCATCCTTGCAGAGCAACATCTACCCACCCATGTTTAGGCTTTGTGCATAGGGTATGTTGGTTCTCATCTTAGACCTAGCCTATCCTAGCTAGCTAAGCCGTGCAGCTAAAACTTGCTCCTGCAATGAAAGAGGTGTCTGGTTTGCTTATCCTAGATAAGCCTAGCTTGTATAGATCTTATTTGGATGGCTGGATAGCTCGGATACAGTCACCATGTTTTTTTGAAGGTGAGTTTTAACTCAATCACAGTCCCGGGGTTCACCGCGTGGAGGTTGAAGAACTCGACAGCGATGAAGGCAAGCATGCGAAAGAGGCAGACAGAGATGACGAGGTTGTGGCGCATGTGCACTCCGCCTTCGACAGAGAGGAACACTAGGAGGTGAGATGAGCGTGGGCGGAAGCCTGGTTACGGGGAACAACCCCTCTCCCATTTGCACCTGGTCTGTCTTTAGTGTGGTCGGTGCATTGTTGGGCCTGGCCTGAAGACCTGTTTAGGCAATCAAACAGGCCCAGGTTAGCTTCATAGAGTTTAGATCCTAACTCTACAGACAGAATTCATTCTTTTTCATGTATTTGCGGATCATATTTATTAAGGATAATATCCAAAGCCACTAGTCCATCCAATTCCCTGAACTTCAATCAAATCAAGAAGGAACTAAAGAAACCGCCGAAGAAAACAGGGGGAAAGTCAAAGGAACCCAGCACATTTATATTATTGCGACCCTACCTGACGCTATGTCACCAGAATAGCAAGGGCCATGAGGGCAACAACAACGTGGACTGAGAAAAGCATATGCCTCACCTAAAAGCTAGGCACACGTAAACTAAGAAGCTAGCAAGCTATCAAGCTCTCATCGCGAGCAACACAACTAAGGTCTGAAGAAGCGCACATGGCTTTTTGCTAGATCTTTTCCTATCTTCTCTCGGATATAGCGTAAGCATCTAATGGAATCTCGCGTACTTCGTTAGAGGCTTTATTCTTTTTCAGATGAAGCACTTATTACCTCAGAAAGCCACTCATATAGCCTGAAGAGCCATTAAACTGTATGATATGGAGGTGAGATGCATACGTGGAAGATGGGGCTAATGCCCAAGCTGTAGCTGGTCCGTTGGGGAAGCCCTGAGAGGGCATTCACCCTGTTCGCTTATACTGAAGTTTAGCTTACTACTGCAGACGGCCTCTTTGCCGAGGGCCTCATCTACTGCAGACGGCCTCTTTGCCGAGGGCCTGAGGCCCTCGGCAAAGGCCCATTAACCCTCGGCAAAGGTTTTGCCGAGGGCGGCCCTCGGCAAAGAGCTCTCGGGGAATTTTGAGCCGGCGAAGAGGGTCTTTGCCGAGGGCCCTTTATCGGGCACTCGGCAAAGCCTTTGCCGAGGGCTGGACCGGCACTCGGCAAAGAAAAGCAGCCGTCACGGTATCGGCGCCTGGGACGGAGTCTTTGCCGAGGGCCGTCTCCGAGGGCCCTCGGCAAAGAATTATTCTTTTTTTTTAAAAAAAATCTTTGCCGAGGGCCTCCAACCATGGCCCTCGGCAAAGAAATGTTGCAGAATTTTTCCAAAAAATCTTTGCCGAGGGCAATGGAACGGCCCTCGGCAAAGAATTATTCTTTTTTTTTTTGAAAAATCTTTGCCGAGGGCTTCCCCGTAGGCCCTCGGCAAAGAAATTTTAATTTTTTTAAGAAAAAGTCTTTGCCGAGGGCCTCCAACCATGGCCCTCGGCAAAGAAATGTTGCAGAATTTTTCCAATGAATCTTTGCCGAGGGCAATGGGACGGCCCTCGGCAAAGAATTATTCTTTTTTTAAAAAAAAATCTTTGCCGAGGGCTTCCCCGTAGGCCCTCGGCAAAGAAATTTTAATTTTTTTTAAAAAAGTCTTTGCCGAGAGCCTCCAACCATGGCCCTCGGCAAAGAAATGTTCCAGAATTTTTCCAATGAATCTTTGCCAAGGGCAATGGGACGGCCCTCGGCAAAGGATCCTTCTTTGCCGAGGGCCTTGGTCATTGCCCTCGGCAAAGAGGCAGAAATTTAATTTTTTGTTTTGTTTTTTGCATTCCATCGACACAAGCATTTCATATATATACATATATATATCAACCATCACATATATATATCACACAGAACCCATTTTCTCACAATATATTACAACGACAAGTCACATGTTCATCATCATTCACATGTTTATTACGAAAAGTTCATGAAATTCAAGCACAAGTCAGAACCATAAACCACAAATATTACAATAAAGTCCAACCAGATCACCTAGCACTAGTCCTCAAGATGCCATCCAGTGACGACAAATACATCCAATGACGACAATGAGTACCTCAACTATGTACCTCAAGATGCCATCCAGTGACGACAAATACATCCAATGACGACAATGAGTACCTCAACTATGTACCTCAAGATGCATCCAGTGACGACAAATACATCCAATGAGTAGTCATCAATTGTTGAAAATGCATGTGCTTCTTGGATGTCAAGACCGAGCTCGGCAAGCAAACAGGTCAGCTGTAAAATAATGCATAGACCACAGAGTGTCAGGTGGCAAGTAGTTGCCAGTTCACAACAGAAGTTTACTCTGGAAATGGCTTTAATGTATTTTGTTAGTTTCTTCCTACTATTACCAAGTTCTTTGTTAAAACTATTTTTTCATTCATTATGTATGCTGGCTTCTTAATTTACTGAATTTAGTTAGCTCTATTAACTATGCCAGGGCTAATTCTGTGAGTAGCCGTGTCAAAGAATTTCCACACTCCAAGGAAAAAGAAGTGTGACTACCTGACTAAGGAGCTTTGGCTTATCAATAGTTGCAAAAGTTATCTCATGCATTGGCCTGCAAGATTCAGAACAGAGAGAACAATGAGTTAACAGAGAATATAACTTCTCAAATTGTTTGCATATCAACAGGCTCTATATGTCCCTAAATATGAGCTTAAGTTTTATGTACTCGGGAAAAGTGAAGGCCTCCACATATGATAATCTATCAGTTTCATGCAATGTCATCAAACCAGAATGAAACAAAAAGCTTAAAGATGCTAGCTACGGCAAGTATCGGCCTTTTTGGAGATGCTTCCACCCCTAACCAAGATTCATATATATATCAAACTTAAGAAAGTGTGGATTTTCTTGTATTCAAGGAAAATAGTATATATCCACATATTAAGATCAGTGTTTTTAAAGAAAAGGCACGTCAAGACATATATGGAGCCGATTCGCAGCAAAGCATTAGAGCTTACTGTCTACTGCTCTCATTTTTTTAATAAAGGAAAAAAATGCATTCTTCGAAAGGTAAATACCACCACAATTTAGCCATGTTAGCCATTTGTAAAACTGCAACTCCGAAATATCAGAAACAGTCTATTGGGGGTCCAGAAGGGTGATTTTATTCATATTATACATCCTGAAATGCTAAACAAATAAGGAAAGAAAAAACCGAAAATCCAGCATCGCATAGGAGGAAATTGTTTACCTGGAAATGAGATGTACACTGTGATCAGTATCATCACTCATGTCGCAAAGGTGTGTGAACTCCTGGAACAAAAGGATAATAACATCATAAAAAGCATCTTTTCACAATCTTAGACTTTGGCATTATCGAACACAGAGAGGTACTTGGTCAGGAAACGATGCACACATTTCTGAACGAAGCGCAAATCAAAATCGACGCGTGTGCAACATGCAACCATGCGATTACAGTGGATCCAATTCCAATGGGTGGATGGATGGATTACTGGATTTCTGACCTGCACGACGCGCACGGACAAGGCGGGCCGGCGTTCCGAATCGCGCGCCTCCTCGAGCAGCCGCTGGTGGGTGACCACGTCGTCCGCCCTCTCCGCGTTCACATCCAGCGCGTACCTGCGCAAGCGATTTAATCCACAAGCTCATTAGACCATGCTTTAACTAATACCAGCAATTAAAGCTCCTCAATGGAAAAATTAATCACAATGACAACTCCAACACCCTGATACATAAATAAAACCAATTCATCGCCAAACCTTGGAGAGGATTCACTTTTCACCACCATTGTCAATTAAAGTCATATAAAAGAAAACCATTAGCACCCAAAAATGCAAATGCGATGCAAATGCCATGCCTTGTGATGCAATGCCAAGAATAATTCCACAAAGAGAGTATACACCGCTTATACCATAAATGTCTCTCCTTATTTGACAACTTAAGCATCATCCTAGTTATGCCAACAAGAGCCATTACCAAGTTATAAATAAAGAGCAAGGCATATGTAATAACAAAAGTAAGATGGTCATAAATTTATATTGGAACGGATCATATTTGATAAGTTATCATTCTGAAATTTAAGGTGGAGGTGGAATAAAAAGCAAGTTAAAGCTTGTAGCAACCACCGCTACACTACTTGCCTCCCACAGAAGGAGACAACTGCTCTAGGCGTGATCCGAAGCATTACCACCTGTTTTGACACAATAAGATCAGATTATATCCTCAAACAACCATGTGCAGCAGTGTTGTTTCACTTTTTGTATCCTTAAAAATACAAAGGATATGACAACACGCAAACACACCTTAGAAACCTAAGGGAAAAAGCTTACAACTTTATTCAGAACCTCTATTTTTAACATGACCCCAATATCAATAAGGATAGACAAACTGCATTCCTTGTCAACAACATCAATAATGAGCAGCAGTGCTTCTCTTTTTCACATCTATTTTTATACAACAGATTAGATAACCAATAAATATATATTGAGAAACTAGAGTGAATAAACTACAACTTTGGTAGCAAGACAATAATTTTATCAGATCTCTATGGTCACCTAATATACAACTCAAAACAGACCTTCAGAATCTGCCTAACAGCTCATGTACCAATATACAGAAATTCATATCTCCCAGACTATACCATAGAAAAATATGAAATTTTGCTGGCAGTAAGAACTTTTATGCCCCTGCAAAAGACTTCATAGTTGAAAGAGCCAATTCGGCCATTTACTATATGAACAACACCAATGAAACAGACCTACTTGATCTGCCAGGCAAACATGAACAGCCATAATAATCTAGCCGTATCTCGAGTTCTACTCCACCAAAAAATACAAATAAAAACAATATGGAAAGCTTTCAAAGTCCTCTATAACTTCCTAAACTATCTCAAGGATCAATTCCGCGCCTAACCAACCCAAAACTCGAGCCCTAGACAAACTGCTGAATCTGCCAGGAACCCACAACTAGAAAACGAGGCTAAACTCCAATCCAACCTCAAAACCTCTAATCCCCGCTGCTAACAACCTCGAAAAACTCTTAATTACAGGGGAGGGGAATGGATTCAACTCTTACCCAAGGCTTCCCCATGAAAATCCGCTGGGGGAGGTTGGGGGAAAACCCCGATCTAACACATCTCCTTGATCCTCTCTTCCTCCTCGATCCGTTTCGCTGCTCCAATTCAAATATTGATGCTGCAATGGAGGGCATCTAGAAAGGGAAGGGAGAAGTGGAGGGAGGAGGGGCTTGCTGAGAGAGGGCTCGTGAGGTTGGGGAAAGGGGGCGGTGCTGGTGTCGGCCAGAAGGAGGGGGCTCGAACAGGGGTAGTTGGATGGCCCTTGGCCCATCTGGGGTCGGGCCCTTTGCCGAGGGCCCAGACAAAGTTTTTTTATTTTTTTTTTAATTTTCTTTGTCGAGGGCCATTGGCCAGGCCCTCGGCAAAGATCCCCTTTGCCGAGGGCCAGGCTAGGCCCTCGGCAAAGATTTTTTGTTTTTTTTTTGTTTTTTGAACCCAGTTTTTTTTTGTGGTGCTATAATACATTATTGAAAACTCAATTTTAAAATTTGGGCCAATTTTGACTTTTTTTGATATATTTCCCTACTTTATTTCTTTTCGTTGATTTTTTTCGAATATTTCAAATTTGAACTGCAGTTGGATGGAATAATGCAATTTAGTGATTCGAAAAATATTATTCATGGTATTTGGTGTATGTTGAGTCCCTATCCATGAACTCGCATCAAATTTCGGGCATCTTCTTCACGTAACATGACGAGGAACTTGTCGGAAAAGTATTTTTAAATTATATAAAATCCATACGAAGTCCGAAAATCACGAAACTTGTCGAGGTGTCATGTTATCGTATGTGTAGGCTGTGGTAAAAAATTGAGAAGGTTTCGAGCAAGTTGTGACGTCGGATGCATAAAACTCAGACATCTCCACATGTGATCGCATGTGATCACATGTGCAGATGTCTGGGTTTTTGGCATCCGACATCACAACTTGCTCGAAACCTTCTCAATTTTTTACCACGGCCTACACATGCGATAACATGACACCTCGACAAGTTTCGTGATTTTCGGACTTCGTATGGATTTTATATAATTTAAAAATACTTTTCCGACAAGTTCCTCGTCATGTTACGTGAAGAAGATGCCCGAAATTTGATGCGAGTTCATGGATAGGGACTCAACATACACCAAATACCATGAATAACATTTTTCGAATCACTAAATTGCATTATTCCATCCAACTGCAGTTCAAATTTGAAATATTCGAAAAAAATCAACGAAAAGAAATAAAGTAGGGAAATATATCAAAAAAAGTCAAAATTGGCCCAAATTTTAAAATTGAGTTTTCAATAATGTATTATAGCACCACAAAAAAACTGGGTTCAAAAAACAAAAAAAACAAAAAATCTTTGCCGAGGGCCTGGCCAATGGCCCTCGGCAAAGAGCATCTAGATCATCTCAAAACCAAACTTAGGTGTCTCAATTACTTATAAACATGTTTCCAACTTGAGGACCTTTCAATCAAAGTGACTCTAGATCAATCCAACATTTGTCACTTTTCTGACAGATTTTGTACCCTTCAAAGAAATAAGCATATCTCCAAAAGTACAAATCCAAATACCATGAAATTTGGTGGAGATGTTATTTACTAAGTTATATAGCAGCTGTAAAAATTTGAGCTTTATTTGACTTCTAGATTGCTGCCATATATCAATTCTTCCACCACTGCTACATGCTGAAAACTGTTGCACTATAGCTGACAAGATCCACTCTAAAACCAAAGCATTTCTTATCCAACTCTCATGAAAATTGTACAGCATCTTATACCATAAGTCTAGAGCATGTACACCAATTTTTATACCAATCTAATAGGTTTTGATTACTCAAATATGGCTAAGATCACAACTAGCTCAGATTCTCAATTATAGGACAAATTTCAACAATTGAGCTATACTTCATCAAATATGAATCAAACTTGAAACTAACTTGTTTGAATACTTCCATAAGACATAAATCCATTCAATCCACTTACTAATTGTCATCTCATGAATTCATCCAATACAAATTAATTCAAACTTGATTACTAAGCAATTATCCATTCAATCAACTTATAGCAAGCAACATTGCATATTTATCTAATTCAATCAACTCATATGCACCCAAATAAAATGATCAACAAGAGATATACCTTGGTTAGCTCATGATCATCTAACTAGCAAGCTTCAACTCAAATATTTGCAAGCCATCAAATAATATCCAATGAATCACCAACAACTTGAATTATAGCACTTGTATGTTGATAGCGCTTGGACTTCACTCAATTTTCTCTTGGCATTGGGTTAGGATGTGCACTAAGCTTTATAACTTGATTCAACATATGGTGAATAATGTGAGATCAATTGAATCAAGTCTCCAATGCCGATGGTATCTACAATTAATCATCCACTTTTTGATGGTACCCAAACTAGTTTGGGTCCTCTCAAGTTAGGAGCAACATACTTAGGCGTAGCCTTAGTATGAATAGCAGGACGTTTTGCAATTGCAACCAATGAGGTACCATTGCCATCCTTCCTAAGCATATCATGATCATCAATTGAAATAGGCTTAGAAATTTTACCTAGGGGACATGAATGTGCCATGTGTCCCCTTTTTCGGTATGAGTAGCACTTTCTCTTTGCTTGAGCCTTCTCTTCTTTGCTCATATGGTGCTTCTCATTGCCTTGCCTCTCATAGATTGCTTGAGCCTTCTTCTCAAACTTGGTAGGACACTTAGAGGCAAAGTGTCCTATACTTCCACACTTGAAGCACTTGATGTGAGCATAATCTTTCTTCTCATCTTCATTCTTGCTCATCATCTTGACGTCTTGAGTTTGCATTGGATGCCTTGCCTTTCCACCCCTTCTTGTTTTCTTCTTCTTTATCATCAAATCACCACCATCTTCATGGTTGATCTTGATTTGAACTTGGGGTGTCTTCTCTTGCTCAACTTGTGGCTTTGGTTGAGGCTTCACTTGTTGCTTCACCAATTGCTTGGTTGGGCACATTGAGGTAGGATGACCCTAAGTGCGGCACTTGAAGCACTTGACATGCTTTAGCCTCTCATCTTCTTTTATCTTCTTGAGCTTCTCAATGTTAGGGCAACCATTTGCAAGGTGTCCCACTTTATGATATTTGAAGCACATGAAATGAGAGAGCTTCTCTTGTTCTTGCTTCTTTATCTCTCTTTCATATCTTCTCTTGCCCCATCTTTTGCTCTTGATCTTGCTCTTGTTGAAACCAATGCCACTTATGTCATTGTGGCTTTCTTGATGATTGACTTTGCTAGTCTTGAAGCCAACGCCACTCTTGTCACCAAAATTTCTTTGAGTCTTCAACATATGCTCAAAGGTGACTTGAGAGTTATAGCACCTCTCTAACTTATTGCTCAATTTCTTTACTTGTTCATTAAGCTCATTGTTCTCCTTCAAAAGGTTAGTCTCACAAGACATAGAAGTAGAACAAGCATCTAATTGTGAAGAGCATGGCATATCTAAAAAATCATTACAAGAGGTGGATGCATGCTTCTTGCCTACATCACAAGGGTTAGCAACATTTTGTAATTTATCATTTGATCCATGTGATGAGCTCTCATTATTTTTAAGTTTCTTTGTAAACATTTTAATGAGAGAAGCATGCTATTCTAATAATTCATCATGAGATGCAAGTAGTGTCTCTTGATTCAATTTAAGCTCATTATGTGAAGATTTATAAGCATCAAGTAATTTCTTATGTTCTTCACAAGAGTTCTTTAGAAATGAGTTTTTATTTTCTAATTTCAATGTTTTAGCTTTCTCATTTTCTAAAGACATGGTCATGCTAGCAAGTCTACTAACAAGCTCCTCATATGAATCAACATGTTCAACCACATTATCATTTGATACCTTGGTGTCACCTTGTGACATGAAGCAATGTGGTGATGTAGTTGGAGAGCTTGTAGTGGCATTTTCATCATGGCTTGAGCATGAACCATCATCACCATCAAGCATGCATGGGGTAGCATCATCACTTGCAACACTTGTGGCATCATCATCAACCTTGTCAAGTAAACTTGTAGTTGATCGATCATCATCATCATCACTTGACCATGAGGTGGAGCAATCTTCCACAATCACCAAATTATGCTTATGCTCAACACACTCATGCGCCTCCTTCTTTGGTTCATCCTCCTTTTTGAATTTCCATCATCTCATGTGGAGAAGTCACCGTAAAAGGCTTGGAGTGCTAGCCACATATCATGAGCACTCTCCAAGTCCCACACACGTCTAAAAATATCATCATGTATAGCACATGTTAGATAATAAAGAGCATGATGATCAAGTTGTAAGCAATCCTCTTACGCTTGGGTGAGGTTATCCTTATCCAAGGCATCACGAGAAAAACCAACAACAATGATCCACCATGCCTTGGGACCCAATTCACGGAAATGATCAAGCATATGACGTTTTCACCATGCATAGTGTGTGCCATCAAAAATGTGTGTGTCACAAACAACTTCTAGCCCAAAGTTTGCCATCCTCTCGGGTCGGCAAAGACCACAAATGAGAGACCGGGCTCTGATACCAATTGAAAGGGTCGAGATGACGACTAAAGGGGGGGGGGTGAATAGTCTTTTCTAAAACTTAATCGTATCAGCTAACCAAAACAAGTGCAGAATTATAACTATCGGTCTAGCTAAGACTACACCCTCTTTCTATATTCACTAGCACCTTTCAAAGATACTAATTAAGCAACAAAGGTGCTGGACTAGCTAGAGCTCTCCTAACCAATTCTAGAAGCAAGGTCACACAAACCTATGCCAATAGTACTTTAAGCGACAAGGGAGCTCCTACACATGCTAGTAAGCTAAAGCACAAAGCCACCTAAGCTTACTAGCAATGCTCAATAACAAGGCAACCAATGCTAAATTAGAGAGCGCAATTACTTAGCTACACAAACTAAGCAATATAACTAACAAGGTTACACAAACCAAATTAGCCATGCAAAGAAGCTACTTCTATGCTACACAAGCAAGAAGGTAACTAGTGAGGTACACAAGCTAACTAATTACAAGAGCAACAACACAAGCTCAATGTATATGAAAGTAATTGCAAGCTTATGTAACGGGGATGCAAACCAATGGGAAGAACAAGGTTGACACGATGATTTTTCTCCTGAGGTTCACGTGTTTGCCAACACGCTAGTCTCTGTTGTGTCGACCGCTCACTTGGTGGTTCGGCGGTAAATTGGCATCACTCGCTAAGCCCGTACGCCGGGTGCTGCAAGAACCTACCCTAGAAGTGAGGGTAGCTCAACGACACGCTTTACTAAAGTTGCTCTTCGTGGCTCCCGCGGGGCGAGCACAATGCCCATCACAAGCTCTTCTCTAGAGCGCCGCACAAGCTTCTTGCGGGCTTCGACAGAGACCACCACCAAGTTGTCTAGGAGGCGGCAACCTCCAAGAGTAACAAGCACCACCGGCTTGCAACTTGATCACCTAGTGCCACTCGATGCAACCTCACGATGCAATCGCACTAGAATGACTCACTCACACAATTGGATAATCACTATCAAGTATGTGTGAGATGGAGGGCTCCTAAGCACTCTCAAGCATGGACACAAAGTCCCCCAAGGTACTCAGCTACCAGCCCAAGGCCGACCATGGCTTCTATTTATAACCCCATGAACAAATAGAGCCGTTACCCCTTTACTAGACGTTTTTTGGGTCAACCAGACGCAGCACCGGACGCTGCACCGGATGCACCGATCGTGAATACCGGACATGTCCGGTCGCTATATCGAACATGTCCGGTAGTTGCCAGACTGCCATGTGTCCGACCATTGCCTCCAATGGCTCTCTAACACGATGACTGAATGCTCAGCCGCTGTGTCCGGTCGAGTGCAGTAAGCCACCAGGGCCGACCAGACGCGACAGTTAGAAACCGACCGAACGCTGAGCCTCAGCGTCCGGTCGAGTACAGTAAGCACCCATGGATGACCGGACACATCCGGTCACACCAGACTGGATGCTGCCAGCGTCCGATCGACTGTTTCACCGAACACGATCTTGCTGATTCACACCGGACGCGTCTAGTGTGGCAACCGGACGCGTCCAATCGCTGAGTATGTTGCCAAAATACCAGACGTGTCCGGTCACCATACCGGACGCGTCCGATCACTCTGTGACCAGCGCGACTAACTTCTTTTCACCTCTAACTTCTTTACCCTTGCTCAAATGTGCCAACCACCAAGTATATCACCTTGTGCACATGTGTTAGCATATTTTCACAAACATTTTCAAGGGTGTTAGCCGCTCAACTTGCCACGCCACTCAACCCTAGCGATGATGCAAAGTTAGATCACTCGAGTGGCACTAGATGACCGATATGCAAACAAGTTTACCCCTCTTAATAGTATGGCCTTCTATCCTAAACCCGGTCATAAACTTCTCTACACACCTATGACCAGTGAAATGAAATGCCCTAGGTTATACCTTTGCCTTGCACATTTCATTCCATCTCCTCCAATGTTGATGCAACACATGCACCAACATGATCAACAATGATATGATCCACTTTATATCATCACGTGATCATATTGGTTCATTGATCTTAACTTCACTTACTCTTCACCATTGCCATCGTCCATTGGCGTTAAGTCTTGCTCAAGCTTCACCGTCACGCGGTCCATCACTCCAAAGCCTTCGACTTACCCTTCACGCTTGCAACCGGTCCATCAAGCCAAGTCTTGTCTTGATCTTCTCCACCTTTGATCACATGACTCAATGTCATGTCTCATGTGCAATGAGCTCCTTCATATTCACATGTGTGAGCTTTTGCAACATCTCCAAGCCATTTTCACCTTCATGGCCTATGTTGCTCACACACATGTATATGTATCTATGGACTAATCACCTGTGTATCTCATATAAACACAATTAGTCCACCTAGGTTGTCACTCAATTACCAAAACTACATAAAAACCTTTTAGCAGGACACAACCTCTTACACCCACCAATACCCAAACTATATCTCTACCCGGTCTCTATTTTTCCTTTTACCATTTTTATCATGAGTGATAATAATAATCACCTATTGTGAGTAACGGCAGGTTACTCATGCTACCGAAATCCTGAGCATAGCAACTACTCGACCTATGCTAGTAGGACTTATGGGTAGATATATCTATGCATGTAGTTTTTATAAAATTCCTGTAACATAAATGCACATCACATATATATTTAGATATAATTCAAAATAAGGGTTATGCACCGAGACTTGATGATGTAACACTTAGCATTTTTGCAACAGCAGCTCTTAAATTAAGAATATATCCACTAAGCTGCTAAACTAACTCTAATGACTAAGGTGCTAAGCTACCCATCTTTTCCATTAAATAGGCATGAAACATTCAAGTATTATCTTAGCAACAAAAATGCATTTCTTACTTTGTTTATGATTTCATATATACTAAAATAAGGAGTACTTAGCTACCATATTTCTCAACCTATTCTTAAATTACTCACAACGGGGTTTGAGCAGAGCGTTTACTTGGAATGAAGCATATGCGCCTCATCGTTGAAGTCGTTGGGTGTCCTAGAGCCAACAAAGGGCGCCCCTCTGATGGGCACCAGAATGGTTGCCTCCTCACGGAGGTGTAGTACACCGAGCCAGTCGGCGACGAAGTCTAGGCTTCCAAAGAGGGAGGCCTAGGACGGCTCAAAGATGGGTGGAACCCACGTCCCAATAGGTGGGAGTGTAGGGAAGTCTAGTGAGCCGAAGCGAGTCGTATCGCTTGAGCTCGCCATGGCGAAGGTGGCAGAAAAATAGGCCATCTGATGACCAAAAAGTGTGAACGTACATCTTCCCTACGGACGGTGCCAACTGTCGGTGCAGAAAGTGACGAACATATAAATATTTGTAGTTTTGCCATACGTTGTGATCGGATATGGCCTAGCACTCAATGACACAGGGTTTATACTAGTTCAGGCAACGTGCCCTACGTCCAGTTTGAGTCGATCGGTGACTTTATTCTTGAGCCCAGGTGCTCAAAGTCTACAGTGGGGTTACAAACGAGAAGGAGAAAGATAGGGGTTACAAGAGGTCTAGTCGGACTCTGGTCTGAGGGGCTGAGAGTAATGGGAGCTCCGCTATGTGCTAAGTGTTGGAGCGTGTACTTGTGGTTTAAACCTGGTGGTTCTGTTGTTGTGTCTTAGTAAACTGATCGATCCTCCTATTGGGAGTGAGCTCATCCCCTTTTATAGATGAAGAAGATGGCCTTACAAGTGAGAGGAAGAGAGTACATATGCTGCTAAGCCTTGCTGCCCATGTCGACGAGTACAAGATGATGGTAGTCGCCCATAATATTGTTTAATGTCAGATGCATGTGGGAGGTTGCGTCGTCTTCTTTAGGTATGGCAGATGTTGATGCCTGCCACACTGTTGATACCTAGAGGCATACAAGGGGTTTTACCATGTTCGTCTGGTACGGTAAATGCCAGCGCCCACAACACCGTCGATGCCCCAGAGGCACGTGGGGGGAGCCTTACCATATTTGTCTGGTATGGGAGTTGATGGCGCCCACAACACTGTAGGAGAAAATGTCTTCGCCTACAACACTGCTTCAGTTCTGTTATGCCAGGGAGGTTGTAGGGTACTGTTCTGCAGGTGTATAGGATATGGTCCTTGGTATTGCGGTTGACTTGAGTGCTCTGCCTTACTTTCTCCATTCGTTTCCTGGTCCTTATCGAGCGGGCGTCCCCGGTCGGTTGGTCCCAGTCGGCTCTAATTACGCCAGTCGAAGAGAAGCTATAAGCAGGGGTTCGGTGCATCCTTGGTCGGAGATGGGGGTCAAAGTCAAAAAGTGGTGTTTGGCCAGGCCTTCTGGTCGGAGAGGCCATCCAGAGATGGACCGGCGTCGGAAGCAAGCGATGTTCCTTGTGAGGCATCCGGTCGGAGAGGCGGGCCAGAGTCGGAAGCGGGTGCCGTTCCTCCTCAGCCAGGCCTTCCGGTCAGTGACTGGATTGTCCTTCTAGCCTATCATTTAGGTGTTTGGGCTGGCCTATGAGCGACGCGTTGTTCGTAATGTCGTCTGCTGGGCCGAGCCTTTGCTGGGAAGCCAGTCCATAAGGGACCCCGGGTTTATGAACCCGACATAACCAAAGATTAGCATTCCATTGGTGACACGATCATCAAGGCACCATTTTTTCCGCTACTTCGGTCGACTCCATGATCCATCGTTGTTCCTATTGTGATATACGTGGATGCAACACAGAGTTGTAAATAATCAATGACAACAACAACTCTAAAATACGATTACGCTCCGCAAGCTAACGAGCTAGCTTTAATGACTAACATACTAGTCTACGTATCCATATCGTCAAGTAAGGCTTTGTCTCTAAAAAATGTTCTAGTTTTAAAATCCCAAAGTGTTTCGGCATTTTATTGATTAAATATATATTTTTGAACTAGAGCTCATTTAGCTATCTTTGCAAACTAATTATTATGGAGCTACAAAAATTACAGTGAACACCTAATAATGTTAGGAATTTACTATAAAAGTTTTAGAGCTAACACTATTACCAATTTATCACAAAAATTTCTACAAGTTTATATCTTAAAATATTAAGCATCTCAATTTAATTAGATAACTCCTAATAATATTATAAAACTATGTGAACAAAATATACTAGCAGATAGATCATGATTTTAGGAACTGAACAAAATTGGTTTCATAATTTTTGGTTAACTGCATAATTTTATACTGAATTTATAAGTTTACCTTAGAAACTAAATTAAAAATACATTAGAAAAAAAAGGGCCTGCAGCAACCCATTCTGGTTCGGCAGCCCAGTGGCCCAGCGCGGGCGTGGCCTCACGCGGGTCGCGATGGCCCAACACAGCCCAAGGCCGGGAGGCCCGCGTGCGATGGCGGCTTTGTAGAAAAGCCCCCATGCTTTTAGATAATAACATGACTACTATACACACTATTCCTACCGTCAGTAATCTTGCAACCAAACCCTCAGATGTTTTCACCTTTACCACAGGGAGGTCCATAGGGATTCCTGCGCGCGCTGGCACGGCGGTCGACGACATAAGGCGGTTATGCCAGGCAACCTAGGCGTGCTATGATGGAAGTAAGGGGCCGACCACCATCTACAGCTAAACGCGCAAGGATGGGTGATGGTGAGAGACTCAGAGGCGCACTATCGCGGGCTGCAGCGGCGAGCGGCTATCCACGGCGAAGGCGTGGCTGTTCCGACAGCCTAGGTTCTATCATGGTGGTAGGGATAGCGAGTAAGCACTAATAGCTCACCAGAATTCGTGCTACGGTGACGGTTGAGGCGGAGGAGTGCTGAGGTGTCCTGGCCACGTGCGAGCCACCGAGGCGGCAGTGCTCCGAGATGGACACCCACGCGTCACCACGTCTCTGGCAAGCGCCCTAGCAAAATGGCGCGAGAACCAGATAGAGGAGGTTAAAGCAAGCTCGTGGATACAAATAATTGAACCCATTCGGACCTTGCTCCAATTTCACTGGCACGGCGGTGTACCTATCCGGTGATGAGAAAAACACCAAATTGGCGGCCAGTAGTGCTTGGTGGGGCATGGGGAAGATGGGACGCCTAGTTGACTTTTTATGCCACCTACTAGTGCGAGGAATCGAACTGTGAAGCCCTGAGCTAAGCGAATTGGAGGGCGGAAAGGCAGAGCTCAAGCCATGGTCATACAGTGGAGAGGCACACGAGTGAGCAAGAGCGGATTAAGACGGGCGGCTCTGATCGACAGCTGCAATATGAGCACATGCGCACAGGTGACAAGACAGTGGAGGGCATGGCACGACGCGCTTGAATTGGAGCGGCTAGACCTGAGCAGGGCTCACCGGTGTCGGCTAGCGGATAGGGTGAGGCAGGGAGGCATCCCATTGCCATTGTGACTGGGGTCATCGGCCCAGGCGCGACGAGTAGTGGAACACGCTCGGGGGTTTGGCACTGTAGGTGGATCGAAAGGTGAGGCCACCACAGCCTAGGCTTACCCTGCGCGTGGCATCGCGACCAGCCACCCGAGCACGATGCACACGTAGCAGTGGGAGCCAGGCCGCAGCCATCCAGGACCGGCCAACGCCAGGCCATAGGCGCTGCGCGGCATCACCTGGGCACGCGAGCTGGCCAGTGGCAGCAGCCCGGCCATGGCCTAAGCCTGGCGCTAGCAGCGCCCACACGCGCGGTGACCGTGAACTCGGGCCGAGAGGTAGCAACTGGTGACGTGCACGCATTTTAAAGCGAAGCAAAAGTTGCTAACGATCACGATCGAGGTTCAACTAATTCCCCTAACCTAAAGCCGATACTAACACCCAATTGGCGAAGGAAACCTCATGTCTAGAGAGCGACCAGAGAGGAAGAAAGGGAGGTGCCAATATGAGTTCGTCGCGCTGAACGCTGGTTCACGAACCGAGCACCAAATCATGGTTCACATCGCGTTCTAAGGAGGTTTGGGCAATTTTAGAGCGGGCAACGTGACATCCAACACAACTTTAACCTATGCCATGCTCAAGTTCTCACTTTAATGCAATAAACAATACCAAAACATGCAGCTAGTGTTTAAACATTTTGGTTAAAAATTAAATATCAAAATAGCATTGTCTTACTACTTTTTCCATACTTAGAAAAGTTAAGTTCGAACTAACAGCCATTAACACTTTTGTTATAATTTTTAAAAGGCCTAAACCCTATTAACTGCTACCAACAAGTATTTCATGCAATGATCCATACTCCATACTAACCCATAGGAACAAAATATTTAAGCATTAATTAATTATTTCTTCAACAATAAATCGCCAAAAATAGTACTTTAAACGTAAGTTCAAGTGTTTGTCGTCTTAACGAAAAGAGCTCATCTTAACTTCAAATTTGATTTTTGAGCTCCTAAGAGCACTAGTTAACACTATTTATTTTGATTTTTCCCAACCATAAAAGTGAGGAACATAGAATTGACTTATCATTTCACGTGCGTTATAAATTTTTAAAACCCAAAAATTTGTTAGGCTAATCCCTCTCGGACCTAAATCTCGGTGCTAAGCAAGCTCGTAACACCAGGGGTGTTACATGCAACATGAGATTGCAGCAACTGAAACATACTGCAACATCTCAAGTATTACTACTACAACATCGTAAAAAAACATCTGTTGCAACAACCCAAAAAAATTCATTGCAACATTCGAAATCATCTGTTGCGACATCAAAAAACCATTACAACACGGCAAGATCTGACCCCGAGAGCTCGCTGAAACCCTAGCCACCGCCGCATCCCTTAGATCTAGAGGAGGAGGAGGAGGAGGGCTCAGATCCAGAGGAGGAGGGAGAAGGGCTCAGATCCAGATCCAGAGGAGGAGGAGGAGCAAGGCCTTAGATCCAGATCTCTCCGTGACCTACCTCGTCGGAGTCGTCGCCGCTGTCCTCGTATCTAGTGGGGTGCGGGAGCCGGGTCGCAGGGAGAGTGGGGGTGCATGGAGGTCGCGGAGGGCAAGGGATGGAGGGGGGAAGGGAGCACGGGCGAGCAGGTGCGCAGTGAGCTCACGTGCGGAGGGAGGGAGAGAGGTCGCGGAGGGACGAGGGACGGAGGGACAGAGGGAGGGAAGGAGCTCGCGCGGCGACGGCGCGAAGAGCGGGCATGAAAGCAGCGCGGAGAGCGAGTGTGGGAGAGAGCGAGGGCGGGGGAACGGACGGAGTGCGACTGCGGGGCAGCGGGCGGAGGGGGTGAAGTGCGAGTGCGGGAGGAACGGTGCATCTGGAAGCCTGGACACCCGGTCTATAGCATTATCGTTACATCCGACACCTGTCAGTGATATTTTAATTTGGTCAATGGTCGCTCTCCTACTTATCCGATCGATCGCCGTTTGTTTGATGGCTTTTCACAAAAAAAATGTTTCAGATGAAGGACCATGATTTTGACATTGGTTTTATGCCTCCATTGACTATTAAGCTAAGAATGTTCTAGTAGTATTGTTAAGTGAGGGAAAGAATATGTTAATACTCCCTAAAACATGTGAACTTGATTAGATCCTTCTTTCTTCTAATCTAAACTACCTAACCATGCACACGTTTGGTTGGATTGGATCCTTGACTTCACAGCGGTTTTCCTCCTGAACAATCCAAAATTATTCTCTGGTAGTACTATTATTAAGTGGGGGGAAGAATATTTAGTCAACAGGTGAACAATCCCCCAACATTTTACTCCAGTTTATTTTTATCAAGTGAAGATTATACAACAAACAGTTCAAAGATATGCGTTGAAGCAACAGTCACAATTGTGCGTCTATCTATCATTGCCATTTAAGACCCTAAAATTGACCACAAGGAATAGGAGAAAACACAGCCATCTGGCGGCCATGTCATCAAGAAATGCATGACCTGGTAACGCGACATGCAATGCAAGTGTCCTTGCACAACAAGCCGGCCACCTTGTTGGCCAAAGGCGACGCTCGTAGTCTACGCTGAGAGTGACAAAGGCCACAATTTCCTTTTCTTTTTTGAAAAAAAGGGGAAACACCTCACTTTCCCAGCATGGTTCATCAAGGCTCGCGTCAAAGTCTTAAAGATTCTAGAAAATATGGTTAATCATGCAGCTATCACTAGGAAATTTGGAATAGCGGTAGACGACTAGTAATTTGTCCCATGAAAGGTGATGCTGGTTTTCCTTTTTTTTCAACAGAACAGGTGACGATGACTTTTGGAGTTTTGGGATGGTGCTGCAAAGGTGAAGGAGGCTACTAGATGCTGGATGACTTGGGACTTGGGAGGCTTTTGCTAGTTTTACTTTGTACTTTGAACTACTTGGGATTTGTACTGATTACTACTCATTTTCAGTGGTGACATCTGGGACCTGCCATCTTTTCGGTCAAACGGTGCCTCTCCAACTTGACTGACCACTACTGCAGTTTCTGACTGCAGACAGCTGGAGAAGGATTTGGAAACGTTGATCGGTACTGACGTGGTTTATACGTCTAATGACTGATGCCTGAGTTAGTGCAGAACAGCAGCTCTGCTGAAATTCTCTGATTACCACAGTAATGGAGGCTTAGCTTCCATTGCCAATCGTCCTGTGCGACAGACAAGTGCTCATAGTCATAGGAGTTGGCCGGTGAGGCGGCGAGCGAAGGGCTGAGCAGAAGACGGCACAGTCGACCACGGCGGTGATTCCATTTCCTTAGGATAGGACGTGTCGTGTCGTCAGCTTTGCATGTTGTAGCGCAAGATGATGGAGAAGCACCAGTGCGGGCGCATCTCGCTTTCTTCTGCTCGTGCTGTCGTGCTGTGGCGCTTTTGGCGCGAACGGCAACATGTTCCCATGCCTTTCGGGGGCGCGCCTTTTTCGACCTCTCCGTCCTTTCCTCCTCTCCGTCCTTGTCCTTCATGACGCCTGAGGCCTGAGGGACTTCCGCGGCGAAATGTCATCAGCCTCTAGATCGACGTGGACAGCTTTTCAGAGTTACTCCTAAGTTTATGGATTTATACGAACTACATACATAGTTGGTCGAAATTGATTTCAGATCTCACTGCAAACAGCTGGTCGTAATGAATACTAATACACGCGGCTCATCCCGATTTCTCAAGGTGATGCTCACTGACTAGCATGTGTGTTTCTGTGATATCTTATCATCCTTTTGCAACTGGTAGAAAGAGCAACAATAACAGCAGCTGTGATATCATACAGTGTTTCCTGAAGAAAATACCAGGCCTTGACAGATTACCCAACAGAACAGACTACTGAGTGTAACAAACAGGCAGATGAAGAGATGTGAAACATGCAGACACTGAACTCATTGTCTTTCACAGAATCTGAATCTGTTGCATGTTACATGGCGTGCAGGCAATTTAACAGTCATCGACACTTTATTGCGACAGTGGCATGATCAAGGTGAATTACAGGATTTCTGAGAGGGTCTCTCACCTTGGCATCTCGCTACTCAATTCAATGCTGTACATTGCAATGCACATAGATTACATGATGACACATCTAAGAGACAGCCCTTTCTGCTCTACTCTTTGATCTTCATTACCTGCACGGAAGAAACTAAGATTAACAACTGACAGGGGCGGTTTAAAGGGAGCACTTTCACAAAGATGGAAGGGGCATAAGCTAATATGACTAACTGACCTCATAACTAAAAAATACTAATTACAGTGCATAGTGAAGAAGATTGCTGGTGGCCATGCTCATTTGGTTCCTGTATCTGGTCATGCTGCCAGCTTCTGGCAATAAAAAATTTCAAGTGGGGGTGCTTGCTAGTCATTTTCCAAGAAGCCAGATATTTTTTGGCTTGACAATATAGTCTTGGCAAGGATTTCGGATATTCAAGACAGATTTATTTCAAGTAGCTACAGTTAAACAGCATTGTCAGCATCTACTGGAGGAATGGAAAGAACAATACCTTCATGAGGTTGGTACAGCCTGCGATTCTGAGGAGTTGACATCACCCTTTTTAAGCTGACCAGGATGTCCTCCATTGTGTGTTCCCTTTCCCAGTTTCCAAGCATAGGAAATAGACTTGGTTCAACCTAGAAAAGGTGCTAGTTAAGTACTAATAGGCCTAACATCATTCATAAATTGCCTTGGCAGGTTGTACGATACAAGAAACAAAAAATGCACGAGTACCAATCCAGTTTCTTGGTTCACACATGTCATATTGATCCGAGTCTGGAATCGAACAGTCGGTGGTTTATCTGGATAATCCGTATCACAAAACAGCTTTAATTGATAAATTCGTCCCTCGTGAACAGTCTGCGAAAAAATGCACCTCTTAGGTTTGAGAATAATAAAGCAAATGTATTATGTATCTAACTATGGGTATTTCTACAGCATACATTGGGAGGACCAATGATAGTTCCTGTCCAGGACCGCATATATATGTCATCAGCATCATCCATCCCATAGCTCACAGTTCCATCACCGATGCCCTTCTCACCACATTCTAGTTCTTCTAGCAGCCTAAAGTTTCTGGGAACTGCAGAAAACACCATAGAAAAAGTATGATCTAAATTAAATCAAGCCACATACATAGCAGGTATTCACAGTTCAAATTCGTTGTTCTTGTGAACAAAATAAAAGAGCAACAAAGTTTCATGGTTCACTGGAATTTAGTTTGGTTACCCATTAGACTTGCAACAACAACAAGAAGAAGAACAGCAAAGCCTTTAAGTCCTAAACAAGTTGGGGTAGGCTAGAGTTGAAACCCAGCAGAAGCAATCAAGGTTCAGGCACGTGAATAACTGTTTTCCAAGCACTACTATCTAAGGCTAAGTCTTTGGGTATATTCCATCCTTTCAAGTCTCCTTTTATTGCCTCTACCCATGTCAACATCGGTCTTCCTCTGCCTCTCTTCACGTTACTATCCCAGCTTAGGATTCCACTACGCACCGGTGCCTTTGGAGGTCCCCGTTGGACATGTCCAAACCATCTCAACCGGTGTTGGACAAGCTTTTCTTCAATTGGTGCTACCCCTAATTTATCACGTATATCATCGTTCTGAACTCGATCCCTTCTTGTATGACCGCAAATCCAACGCAACATACGTATTTCCGCGACACTTATCTGTTGAATATGTCGTCTTTTCGTAGGCCAACATTCTGCACCATACAACATAGCAGGTCTAATCGTCGTCCTATAAACTTGCCTTTTAGCTTGTGTGGTACCCTTTTGTCACATAGGGCACCAGATGCTTGGCGCCACTTCATCCACCCTGCTATGATTCTATGGCTAGCATCTTCATCAATATCCCCATCTCTCTGTAGCATTGATCCTAAATATCGAAAGGTATCCTTCCTAGGCACTACTTGACCTTCCAAACTAATATCTTCCTCCTCCCGAGTAGTAGTGCCGAAGTCACATCTCATATATTCAGTTTTAGTTCTACTAAGTCTAAAACCTTTGGACTCCAAAGCCTCCCGCCATTACTCCAGTTTCTGATTCACTCCTGTCCGGCTTTCATCAACTAGCACTACATCGTCCGCGAAAAGCATACACAAGGGATGTCCCCTTGTATGTCCCTTGTGACCTCATCCATCACTAAGGCAAACAGATAAGGGCTCAAAGCTGACCCTTGATGTAGTCCTATCCTAATCAGGAAGTCATCCGTGTCTCCATCACTTGTTGAACACTAGTCACAACATTGTTGTACATGTCCTTAATGAGCCCGACGTACTTCGTTGGGACTTTATGTTTGTCCAAAGCTCACCACATAACATTCCTTGGTATTTTATCATAAGCCTTCTCCAAGTCAATAAAAACCATGTGTAGATCCTTCTTCTTCTCCCTATACTGCTCCATAACTTGTCTTACTAAGAAAATGGCTTCCATGGTTTTACCCATTAGACTTGGAATTTTGAAAAAGAAAATCATACTGTTGACTGCTATAAAAGAACAGAGATATCGGTGCGATAGATCGAGCTTGCTTATGTGTACAATGATCTGATTAATGCTTGAGAAATGGTGCTATATAGTATATATACACATAGAAAACAATGACCTGATAAATGCAAGAAGGCTGAGAGGACAATAGTTGCAACTTTATAAAACCATAAGAACATGGACTTCCGGAGGCATTAAAGGTAGAAAACATTTCCTCCTCTCCCACAAATTCCAAGGCATCCTTTTATATGAGCCAAGTGCCTCCAAATCAGTAGGATAAATACCATGCTCTATATTTGGGGCAATATAAGAGGTTTGGTCGGATTATAAACAGGTGGCTGATAGCCTTATCTTTCAGAGGAAATTAGAATTTGCAGCTACTCTAAAATGAAGATGAAGGATCAAACATGTAATTCCCAATCAACTTGTGAGTGCACTCCAACTATCCCAGCCTTCTGACAACTATTTTGACACTTAAAGCTTAATAGGTTGTCTAAAAATAAATAGTTGGGGGCAATGGGACTTTAAGTGAAGGAGCTTAAACTTAGCAAATAAGCCACATACAGGCCCACTAAACATGTCCCGACTCTAATTATGTAGTGAGTGAAATCAGGATTGTTGACATCTTTGAGTATGCGCTACCAGGTACCTCCAGTCAGCTATATAGCAGGCTAACATGTTAATATGTGATGAACTCACAGAATATGTTGTTGGGCCATGGAAAAGTACATGTGGAATTGAACATGAATAAATGGTACTCCATTCATCCCAAATAAGTGCACATCTCGCATTTCAAGGAATCAACTAATTTTGAGTTTGAAGGGCGGGCCTGGTGCAAGCGGTAGAGTCTTACCGCCTGTGACCGGAAGGTCCTGGGTTCGAGTCGCGGTCTCCTCGCATTTCACAGGCGAGGGTAAGACTTGCCACTGACACCCTTCCCCAGACCCCGCACAGAGCGGGAGCTCTCTGCACTGGGTACGCCCTTTAACTAATTTTGAGTTTGACTAGATTTATATAAAATAGTATCAACATTTGTATATCCAAATAGGTTTAATATGAAAATAAATGGCGTGACTAATCTAATGATGCTTATTTGATATCATGAATATTAGTATTTTTTGTATATATATTTGGTCAAACTTGAGATTGGATGACTTAAAGGCTTTTAGCCTACCCCAACTTGTTTGGGACTTAAAGGCTTTGTTGTTGTTGTTGAGATTGGATGACTCCTTGAAATATGATGTGAACTTATTTTGGGACGGAGGGAGTATAAAAATAAGTTTGATTGGAATCTGCTTGATGATGATCAGTTAGTCAGTATAGTTATGGAATTGTGATATTGGGTTTAAAAGAAGACTATTGACTAGGGCCACTGAACACCCCACCGCTCCCAAGCTCAAAATATGAGATGTGCACTTATTTTGAGACGGAGGGAGTATAAAAATAAGTTTGATTGGAATCTGCTTGATGATGATCAGTTAATCAGTATAGTTATAAAATTGTGATATTGGGTTTTAAAAAATACCATTGACTAGGGCCATTGAACACCCCACCGCTATGCATGTGAACAACAATTCTGAATTACATTTACCACTTCTGTTGAAGATACCAAATCAACAACTCTACACCAAAGTACATTAATGTCGTCTCACTGTTCTTGTCCTAATGGAAAGCTGCTCTTTAGCTCATAGCTAGTGAATGTCTATTTATCCCCTTTAGGCAAGCAGATGCAAATCTTTCAGCAAGATCTCATAGAGGCTTTTCTACATAAGCAAGGCCACACATTAACTCAGCGCATGCTAGTTTCAGGAAATTCAGTTGATCAAGGTGAGTTGTGGATTTGTGCTATTTACATCAAGGAATGGCTAACAAAATCTAAAATGAATGAAGGAAATTGATAAGATGTCCATGGGTAGGTGTAGGACTAACAAGTAGGTAAAGACTAATATTAGAATCAGCATCACTGCCAAGAAGAGCAAGCATGGGCCCCCTTTAACTGTTAAAAAAGACCGTTAGGAGTAATTTCAGCTTCATTCCTTTACAATTTGGAAAATTATCTTTTGGTTATTTGAGGCATTGTAGTCAGAAATAGCTAAGCTTGACTCAATTCTGAACACCATTACTGTAGCTACACATAAGGATCTATAATCACTAGATTACTATATACTTGGAAATTTGATTCCAGTTACCAGATTGCACTTGTGGATTAATGGGCATTCCTGCTGGATAAGGATAACAAGCACCACATGCATATGCTAGTTCACTACCACACTAATTACTAGTACCCGAATCAATATATGACTCAACCATCCGGAAACGTACAGCTCTCAGATTACAAAACTATTTCAAGAGCAATGATTCCCAACAAGAGATGAGTGTGACTGCGCAACAAATTCAGGTGGTCCAGCCAAATCCCTAACCAATCGATCCATCTAGAATTGCGCTCTTCTTTGCTTATCCATGAAGGAACAAGCTTCCAAGTCTCGACCAAAACCTACGTAATAACTATCATTTAGAAGGAAAGGTCAGCTGGGCCTCACCAACAACTACAGGGAGATCCTAAATTTACCCCGGCATTCCACCTCGGCACTACAAGTCTGCAATCCCATCCGAAGGCAATCCTAGTTCCCGACAGACCTATCTTTAGCCCAAGAGGTTGTTCACTACATGGCGGTAGAAACGGTAACTCTGCACCGAAGTCGCGCACGGCAATCTTGATGTGGCGTCAATTTCAATCAGAGGCAATGCCAGATCGGGTTCCCCAATCAGCCCCAGGTGATCCTGAGCCCACTCCCACCAAGCTCCCTCCTCCCTTACTCGACGGGCGGCCATATCCAATCGGGAATCCAAACAGCCATGCCTTGTTGGCCACAGAGATCCCGACTCTCCACTCGAATTAGCAGACCAACGAACACACAAACACACCATATGCAGCTAGGCACCTCGGTAGAAATGACGGACAGAGACTGCTACTCACCGATAACCGGACCCGAGGATCCCTCGGACCCCATGGCGAACCCGTCCGCTTCCTCCAGCTTCGACGCTGCCCCCTGCGATCTCTTCAGACGGGAGGAGAGGAGGATGCGTGCTGGAAGCGGCCGTGCTAAACCGAGCAGGGAGGAGAAGGAATATACCGAGCCCCGCCCCCGCGTGAGGTCGTCTTCGGTGGGACGCCGAGGTCCGAGCGGGCACCGGGGACTGGGGAGTAGAGCAAGAAAGGAACTGCTCTGCTGCAGAGACAGAGGAAGGGATACCGGATACAGCAGAGAGAGGGTTAGAATAAATGGAGTTGTTTAGCTTTAACTCCCACTTATTGAAAAAAATGAAAATAATTAAAAACTGAAATAAATATTTCTTCTGCCCTAAAATAATGGACACTCTAGGGCAGTTCCAATGGTGCATTCATGATGGTTTCTATTCTCATTAAATGATTTGCCACGTAGGCAAAACGCTAACATGGCAACGTAATTAATGAAGAAAGAGAGCAAAAATCATAGAAATGGTTTCTTCATGAAGAAATCAGGTCTACTCTTGACCCAATGCACCAAGAAACCATAAAATCGTCATTGGGGAGAAACCACCAGTTTCTAGGAAGCTCGTGTCGCACTTCCATTGGAGGAAGAAGATAGAGTTGGGAGATAGAAAGAGAAAATAATTATTACTCATAGAAATCATGGGTTGAAAAGCAGTACTTTTTTTGTGCGGTATCCTATGTCTTTCATTAGGATTGCCCTTAGGGGCAGTTTGTCAAGGCTGTGACTCCTAAAACAGCTTGGGGCCTCTTAGACCATCTCCAAGACCTTTTTTAAATCCCACTCTCTAAATTATCATTTGAAGAGTCATTTGTATAAAAATCGCTCTCTATATCTTCTTACTCTCCAACAGTTTTTCTATATCTTATGCATACTCTAAAGAGCCATTCTCGTCTTCTGTTTTTGGCTAGCGAAAAATCCAAAATAGAGGATGGCTATATTTGGATGACCATTTAGAAAAGCTGTTGGAGGGTAGTTTTTCACCAAAATTTCTATTCTTAGCACTTAGGAAGGATATGGAGAGTCTCTTGGAGATGCTCTTATGAAGCAATTGCTCTAGTAGAGGTAAAATCATTTTGAAAACATTTGGCAAAAACAACCTCAGTAGCAATTTTGTAAGATAGACATTTTGACACGGTACCATGGCAAGAGCCAAGAAGGTGAAGCCATGTCAAAGAGGCTCTTGGCTATGAATCTAAATTGTCAAGTTAGGGGATCCCCCGCCCCCGCCTTCGTCCCCGCCCCACATGTTGTTGTGTTGCTGGTCGCATATTAACTTCATCCTTGCAGAGCAACATCTACCCACCCATGTTTAGGCTTTGTGCATAGGGTATGTTGGTTCTCATCTTAGACCTAGCCTATCCTAGCTAGCTAAGCCGTGCAGCTAAAACTTGCTCCTGCAATGAAAGAGGTGTCTGGTTTGCTTATCCTAGATAAGCCTAGCTTGTATAGATCTTATTTGGATGGCTGGATAGCTCGGATACAGTCACCATGTTTTTTTGAAGGTGAGTTTTAACTCAATCACAGTCCCGGGGTTCACCGCGTGGAGGTTGAAGAACTCGACAGCGATGAAGGCAAGCATGCGAAAGAGGCAGACAGAGATGACGAGGTTGTGGCGCATGTGCACTCCGCCTTCGACAGAGAGGAACACTAGGAGGTGAGATGAGCGTGGGCGGAAGCCTGGTTACGGGGAACAACCCCTCTCCCATTTGCACCTGGTCTGTCTTTAGTGTGGTCGGTGCATTGTTGGGCCTGGCCTGAAGACCTGTTTAGGCAATCAAACAGGCCCAGGTTAGCTTCATAGAGTTTAGATCCTAACTCTACAGACAGAATTCATTCTTTTTCATGTATTTGCGGATCATATTTATTAAGGATAATATCCAAAGCCACTAGTCCATCCAATTCCCTGAACTTCAATCAAATCAAGAAGGAACTAAAGAAACCGCCGAAGAAAACAGGGGGAAAGTCAAAGGAACCCAGCACATTTATATTATTGCGACCCTACCTGACGCTATGTCACCAGAATAGCAAGGGCCATGAGGGCAACAACAACGTGGACTGAGAAAAGCATATGCCTCACCTAAAAGCTAGGCACACGTAAACTAAGAAGCTAGCAAGCTATCAAGCTCTCATCGCGAGCAACACAACTAAGGTCTGAAGAAGCGCACATGGCTTTTTGCTAGATCTTTTCCTATCTTCTCTCGGATATAGCGTAAGCATCTAATGGAATCTCGCGTACTTCGTTAGAGGCTTTATTCTTTTTCAGATGAAGCACTTATTACCTCAGAAAGCCACTCATATAGCCTGAAGAGCCATTAAACTGTATGATATGGAGGTGAGATGCATACGTGGAAGATGGGGCTAATGCCCAAGCTGTAGCTGGTCCGTTGGGGAAGCCCTGAGAGGGCATTCACCCTGTTCGCTTATACTGAAGTTTAGCTTACTACTGCAGACGGCCTCTTTGCCGAGGGCCTCATCTACTGCAGACGGCCTCTTTGCCGAGGGCCTGAGGCCCTCGGCAAAGGCCCATTAACCCTCGGCAAAGGTTTTGCCGAGGGCGGCCCTCGGCAAAGAGCTCTCGGGGAATTTTGAGCCGGCGAAGAGGGTCTTTGCCGAGGGCCCTTTATCGGGCACTCGGCAAAGCCTTTGCCGAGGGCTGGACCGGCACTCGGCAAAGAAAAGCAGCCGTCACGGTATCGGCGCCTGGGACGGAGTCTTTGCCGAGGGCCGTCTCCGAGGGCCCTCGGCAAAGAATTATTCTTTTTTTTTAAAAAAAATCTTTGCCGAGGGCCTCCAACCATGGCCCTCGGCAAAGAAATGTTGCAGAATTTTTCCAAAAAATCTTTGCCGAGGGCAATGGAACGGCCCTCGGCAAAGAATTATTCTTTTTTTTTTTGAAAAATCTTTGCCGAGGGCTTCCCCGTAGGCCCTCGGCAAAGAAATTTTAATTTTTTTAAGAAAAAGTCTTTGCCGAGGGCCTCCAACCATGGCCCTCGGCAAAGAAATGTTGCAGAATTTTTCCAATGAATCTTTGCCGAGGGCAATGGGACGGCCCTCGGCAAAGAATTATTCTTTTTTTAAAAAAAAATCTTTGCCGAGGGCTTCCCCGTAGGCCCTCGGCAAAGAAATTTTAATTTTTTTTAAAAAAGTCTTTGCCGAGAGCCTCCAACCATGGCCCTCGGCAAAGAAATGTTCCAGAATTTTTCCAATGAATCTTTGCCAAGGGCAATGGGACGGCCCTCGGCAAAGGATCCTTCTTTGCCGAGGGCCTTGGTCATTGCCCTCGGCAAAGAGGCAGAAATTTAATTTTTTGTTTTGTTTTTTGCATTCCATCGACACAAGCATTTCATATATATACATATATATATCAACCATCACATATATATATCACACAGAACCCATTTTCTCACAATATATTACAACGACAAGTCACATGTTCATCATCATTCACATGTTTATTACGAAAAGTTCATGAAATTCAAGCACAAGTCAGAACCATAAACCACAAATATTACAATAAAGTCCAACCAGATCACCTAGCACTAGTCCTCAAGATGCCATCCAGTGACGACAAATACATCCAATGACGACAATGAGTACCTCAACTATGTACCTCAAGATGCCATCCAGTGACGACAAATACATCCAATGACGACAATGAGTACCTCAACTATGTACCTCAAGATGCATCCAGTGACGACAAATACATCCAATGAGTAGTCATCAATTGTTGAAAATGCATGTGCTTCTTGGATGTCAAGACCGAGCTCGGCAAGCAAACAGGTCAGCTGTAAAATAATGCATAGACCACAGAGTGTCAGGTGGCAAGTAGTTGCCAGTTCACAACAGAAGTTTACTCTGGAAATGGCTTTAATGTATTTTGTTAGTTTCTTCCTACTATTACCAAGTTCTTTGTTAAAACTATTTTTTCATTCATTATGTATGCTGGCTTCTTAATTTACTGAATTTAGTTAGCTCTATTAACTATGCCAGGGCTAATTCTGTGAGTAGCCGTGTCAAAGAATTTCCACACTCCAAGGAAAAAGAAGTGTGACTACCTGACTAAGGAGCTTTGGCTTATCAATAGTTGCAAAAGTTATCTCATGCATTGGCCTGCAAGATTCAGAACAGAGAGAACAATGAGTTAACAGAGAATATAACTTCTCAAATTGTTTGCATATCAACAGGCTCTATATGTCCCTAAATATGAGCTTAAGTTTTATGTACTCGGGAAAAGTGAAGGCCTCCACATATGATAATCTATCAGTTTCATGCAATGTCATCAAACCAGAATGAAACAAAAAGCTTAAAGATGCTAGCTACGGCAAGTATCGGCCTTTTTGGAGATGCTTCCACCCCTAACCAAGATTCATATATATATCAAACTTAAGAAAGTGTGGATTTTCTTGTATTCAAGGAAAATAGTATATATCCACATATTAAGATCAGTGTTTTTAAAGAAAAGGCACGTCAAGACATATATGGAGCCGATTCGCAGCAAAGCATTAGAGCTTACTGTCTACTGCTCTCATTTTTTTAATAAAGGAAAAAAATGCATTCTTCGAAAGGTAAATACCACCACAATTTAGCCATGTTAGCCATTTGTAAAACTGCAACTCCGAAATATCAGAAACAGTCTATTGGGGGTCCAGAAGGGTGATTTTATTCATATTATACATCCTGAAATGCTAAACAAATAAGGAAAGAAAAAACCGAAAATCCAGCATCGCATAGGAGGAAATTGTTTACCTGGAAATGAGATGTACACTGTGATCAGTATCATCACTCATGTCGCAAAGGTGTGTGAACTCCTGGAACAAAAGGATAATAACATCATAAAAAGCATCTTTTCACAATCTTAGACTTTGGCATTATCGAACACAGAGAGGTACTTGGTCAGGAAACGATGCACACATTTCTGAACGAAGCGCAAATCAAAATCGACGCGTGTGCAACATGCAACCATGCGATTACAGTGGATCCAATTCCAATGGGTGGATGGATGGATTACTGGATTTCTGACCTGCACGACGCGCACGGACAAGGCGGGCCGGCGTTCCGAATCGCGCGCCTCCTCGAGCAGCCGCTGGTGGGTGACCACGTCGTCCGCCCTCTCCGCGTTCACATCCAGCGCGTACCTGCGCAAGCGATTTAATCCACAAGCTCATTAGACCATGCTTTAACTAATACCAGCAATTAAAGCTCCTCAATGGAAAAATTAATCACAATGACAACTCCAACACCCTGATACATAAATAAAACCAATTCATCGCCAAACCTTGGAGAGGATTCACTTTTCACCACCATTGTCAATTAAAGTCATATAAAAGAAAACCATTAGCACCCAAAAATGCAAATGCGATGCAAATGCCATGCCTTGTGATGCAATGCCAAGAATAATTCCACAAAGAGAGTATACACCGCTTATACCATAAATGTCTCTCCTTATTTGACAACTTAAGCATCATCCTAGTTATGCCAACAAGAGCCATTACCAAGTTATAAATAAAGAGCAAGGCATATGTAATAACAAAAGTAAGATGGTCATAAATTTATATTGGAACGGATCATATTTGATAAGTTATCATTCTGAAATTTAAGGTGGAGGTGGAATAAAAAGCAAGTTAAAGCTTGTAGCAACCACCGCTACACTACTTGCCTCCCACAGAAGGAGACAACTGCTCTAGGCGTGATCCGAAGCATTACCACCTGTTTTGACACAATAAGATCAGATTATATCCTCAAACAACCATGTGCAGCAGTGTTGTTTCACTTTTTGTATCCTTAAAAATACAAAGGATATGACAACACGCAAACACACCTTAGAAACCTAAGGGAAAAAGCTTACAACTTTATTCAGAACCTCTATTTTTAACATGACCCCAATATCAATAAGGATAGACAAACTGCATTCCTTGTCAACAACATCAATAATGAGCAGCAGTGCTTCTCTTTTTCACATCTATTTTTATACAACAGATTAGATAACCAATAAATATATATTGAGAAACTAGAGTGAATAAACTACAACTTTGGTAGCAAGACAATAATTTTATCAGATCTCTATGGTCACCTAATATACAACTCAAAACAGACCTTCAGAATCTGCCTAACAGCTCATGTACCAATATACAGAAATTCATATCTCCCAGACTATACCATAGAAAAATATGAAATTTTGCTGGCAGTAAGAACTTTTATGCCCCTGCAAAAGACTTCATAGTTGAAAGAGCCAATTCGGCCATTTACTATATGAACAACACCAATGAAACAGACCTACTTGATCTGCCAGGCAAACATGAACAGCCATAATAATCTAGCCGTATCTCGAGTTCTACTCCACCAAAAAATACAAATAAAAACAATATGGAAAGCTTTCAAAGTCCTCTATAACTTCCTAAACTATCTCAAGGATCAATTCCGCGCCTAACCAACCCAAAACTCGAGCCCTAGACAAACTGCTGAATCTGCCAGGAACCCACAACTAGAAAACGAGGCTAAACTCCAATCCAACCTCAAAACCTCTAATCCCCGCTGCTAACAACCTCGAAAAACTCTTAATTACAGGGGAGGGGAATGGATTCAACTCTTACCCAAGGCTTCCCCATGAAAATCCGCTGGGGGAGGTTGGGGGAAAACCCCGATCTAACACATCTCCTTGATCCTCTCTTCCTCCTCGATCCGTTTCGCTGCTCCAATTCAAATATTGATGCTGCAATGGAGGGCATCTAGAAAGGGAAGGGAGAAGTGGAGGGAGGAGGGGCTTGCTGAGAGAGGGCTCGTGAGGTTGGGGAAAGGGGGCGGTGCTGGTGTCGGCCAGAAGGAGGGGGCTCGAACAGGGGTAGTTGGATGGCCCTTGGCCCATCTGGGGTCGGGCCCTTTGCCGAGGGCCCAGACAAAGTTTTTTTATTTTTTTTTTAATTTTCTTTGTCGAGGGCCATTGGCCAGGCCCTCGGCAAAGATCCCCTTTGCCGAGGGCCAGGCTAGGCCCTCGGCAAAGATTTTTTGTTTTTTTTTTGTTTTTTGAACCCAGTTTTTTTTTGTGGTGCTATAATACATTATTGAAAACTCAATTTTAAAATTTGGGCCAATTTTGACTTTTTTTGATATATTTCCCTACTTTATTTCTTTTCGTTGATTTTTTTCGAATATTTCAAATTTGAACTGCAGTTGGATGGAATAATGCAATTTAGTGATTCGAAAAATATTATTCATGGTATTTGGTGTATGTTGAGTCCCTATCCATGAACTCGCATCAAATTTCGGGCATCTTCTTCACGTAACATGACGAGGAACTTGTCGGAAAAGTATTTTTAAATTATATAAAATCCATACGAAGTCCGAAAATCACGAAACTTGTCGAGGTGTCATGTTATCGTATGTGTAGGCTGTGGTAAAAAATTGAGAAGGTTTCGAGCAAGTTGTGACGTCGGATGCATAAAACTCAGACATCTCCACATGTGATCGCATGTGATCACATGTGCAGATGTCTGGGTTTTTGGCATCCGACATCACAACTTGCTCGAAACCTTCTCAATTTTTTACCACGGCCTACACATGCGATAACATGACACCTCGACAAGTTTCGTGATTTTCGGACTTCGTATGGATTTTATATAATTTAAAAATACTTTTCCGACAAGTTCCTCGTCATGTTACGTGAAGAAGATGCCCGAAATTTGATGCGAGTTCATGGATAGGGACTCAACATACACCAAATACCATGAATAACATTTTTCGAATCACTAAATTGCATTATTCCATCCAACTGCAGTTCAAATTTGAAATATTCGAAAAAAATCAACGAAAAGAAATAAAGTAGGGAAATATATCAAAAAAAGTCAAAATTGGCCCAAATTTTAAAATTGAGTTTTCAATAATGTATTATAGCACCACAAAAAAACTGGGTTCAAAAAACAAAAAAAACAAAAAATCTTTGCCGAGGGCCTGGCCAATGGCCCTCGGCAAAGAAAATTAAAAAAAAATTTAAAAAATCTTTGCCGAGGGCTTAGCCAATGGCCCTCGGCAAAGATTTTTTTTTTAAAAAAAAATAAAAAATCTTTGCCGAGTGCCTGACGGCGGGCACTCGGCAAAGACTGACGCCAGTGGCCGCCGTGACCCATCCGGCCATATTTGCCGAGGGCCAATTTGCCGAGGGCTAGGCCCTCGGCAAAGATTTATTTTGCCGATGGCCTCTTCTTTGCCGAGGGCCTAGCCCTCGGCAAAGGCCTCTTTGCCGAGGGCCGATCTTTGCCGAGGGCTCCTGGGGCTGGCCCTCGGCAAAGAGAGCCTTTGCCGAGTGCCCGAGATCCAGCCCTCGGCAAACCCTGAAGCCCTCGGCAAAGGATGGGTTCCCAGTAGTGTTATGTTGATGCTTACGTTGAAATATTATGAGAAAAAAATATTGTTTCACAGCTCAAAAAGTAGCTCAAGGGAACAGATGATTATCGTGAGGAATAAGTCGTTGGTCTGATCTCGTCAGTAATAGTGAAAGATGACTTCGTCGGTACTCGGGATCCAAAGGATGCATTGGCCTCCTCTCTTGTATATATACTAGATGGACAATGCTCTCTGTGTGGGATCATGGTTGAAGACAGCTTCCATGCAACGGTGGAGTGCCCGCACGCAAGGAATCTCAGATGGGCAATGAAAGAACAGTAGTAGAAGCCGCGCGCCCCTGCGCGCGTGCGCAGGTGATCATCTAATCTTATGATTGCTATACCTTATTCACATAAGCATGGCAAACCTGTAGATGTTAATGGATCCTAGCAACAGGAATGGATACTATTTTCTTTGCAAGTGCAAGCCTTACAAACTAAACTGTGACAAAAAGGAAAAAAAGATCATGAGAACAGAGTGGGACACAGAGACAACCACAAATGTGGTCGGCATAAATCTCAACTGAATCGTGCATTTGTACCAGGAGCTAAATTTGCTTGGAATAAGTGCACACTAAGAGTATTCTGGGTAGCTTTGAGCAGTACCACAAATGAGCCGCAACAAAAGTTACACTTTAAGCAGGCCATGTTCTAAAACTCTCCTGCATGTAAGGTGGGTCATGGATGGATGTTAACTAAAGTTGCCTTTGCACTCCACTCAGTCCAAAGAACCGTTGTCCGATCAACCAAGTGTGAAGGTACTACATCTACGAAGCACGCAGCTATTTGTCCTCAACAGTCTGCAATGAGGGAAGGATTGAATCAGTTGCAATGGAAGCCAGTTAAAAAACAAACTAATCATTACAATGTTGTACGGTAACATGTAGCACAATTGAATTTACTCCGTACGTTTCAAGCATCAGATGACCACCGATTTATTTGCCACATATACTCTGAAGCCCCAACCCTAAACAATATTATATTGTTGTTATATACATGCACATTGTTTATTGAAGCCCAAGTTCTTACATATCATCACGAAAAGGTAACCAGCAGCTATATATGCACATATGAGCAGAAATTTAGTCAAAACTGTCATGCCCAACTCAGCGGGCTGGATGAGTAATTTAAATCGATATTTTGATTCAATACTTGGTGGAGCTAAATTAGTATAAGTTTGGTTCTTTAACATTTGAGGTGACAAATCTTGGTTAGCCCAAAAAACAGTAGACCCAAAAGATAGTCTAGATACATAGCCAACCATATGTTGTTCTGCTTTTAAGATTGGTAGGGCACCTACAAACATGCACGTATCCATAATTCAGATACCTTATTGTCATTGACATGTGGCGGAAAAAACGCAAAATAGCAATAACATGGAAATATTGCCAGATTTGACATATGGGGATGCCCCACCTGCAATGTGAAACAAAAGATCACAAAAAAGTGATAATCATGACTACATATTATTAGAAGCACCTCACAGGTATCATCATATACTCAAGTTGCAGTAGGTACACCATTAGCAATGGCATATGCTAAGACGAAAATAAATAAAGCAGCACCCTAGGCACACACCTATACATAGTGATGAAAAGACTAAAACAACAGAACAATGCATTGAGACAAGCTCTGATTTTTCTGCCACAAGACAAACCTTATGCATAAGCAAAATAAATTCATACATACAGGAAATGGAATCAAGGAATCGGAGACATAGAGCAGAACACTGATCTTCACTTCACAACATATCATTGCAGTAAAAATTGGAGAGAAGTACATACCTCTCATTTCATGATTTTTACTTCACCTTTGGGAGGCACACACCTGTATATACCGATGAAAAGAGTACAACAGCAGCACAGTACATTGAGCCAAGGTCCGATTTTTCTATGAGAACACAAACGTTATGCATGAGCAAAATAAATTCATACGTGCAGGAAATGAAATCAAGGGATCGGAGACAGAGCATTATACTGAGTTGCACTTGACAACGTATCATTGCACTAATAACCGGAGAGAAGCACATACCTCTCATTTCATAATTTTCACTTCACATTTGGGAAACCCTCCACTGTCATCATTTTTTTTAAAGCTGGAACCTAAATTTGCTTCATCCAAAAACAAAAAGAAACTGATACAACAACGAACATAATTAAATTTATTTTGAATCTTCGATTAACAGTTCCCTTGTTAATCAAAGCAGCACATGCAGGTAAACTGCATGCATTAAAAAAACAATCTAGATATGGTGATATGGAACAAAGGAGACTATTCACCCTAGGAAGATATGAGGAGCACGAAGAAATAGATAGCTGGTAGCCTGGCACTGCATCCTAACTATTCAACTAAGCAAGGTCGGGTTACTAAAAAGGCTGTAATTTAAGATTAAAAAGCACTGGAATGTTGCTCTTCGTGGGTGGAGTTTAGACTACTAAAAGAGATAATGCGACAGTCTGTACAGTATTAATTTGAATTAGGCAACAGACTATTGTTTACGTAACAAATCTATTCCACAATCTTTTTGTTGAATCCAAAATTCTTATTTGTAGTATAGAGCGTAATTGGTCTGAAATAGCCAAATAGGTAGAGTATAGCAAGCCTCAGAGCGGAGGAACCTATATAGCAGCAAAGGCAATAGCGCGCAACCTCGAACCGGTATGGCGAGCATTTTTTTTATCAAAACGTTAGCACTACAACAAGAGCCCCCAAAACACATTAGAACCAATCTCCACAAAGTCGATAAATGAGATATTTTGTAGAAATAGCTCATGTTCAGGTAATATTGGTAGTAGAAAGTTATCGCACTATCAGGAAATTAGGAAAAGACTACCTCTATTAAAACGGACCTATATCAACACATAGTGCAGTGAGAACTCAAAGAAACAGGAGAAGCAAAAGTCATCACAGACAAGCAAAGTGTCTGATAATGCCATCTCTGGGAATAAGGTGTGTGCTCAGAACCAAAAGTGTATAACCCGACGTCACAAGCAATGGTCACGCACAACGATGACAAATCAAGAAGAATATATCTAGCACTTCACTGGCAATAAGCAGAAGCTCAGATTGCATAATTATGTGCTATGGACGTTATAGAAAATGATCATAAGCAAGTATGAGCGCAAAACCAACGGAAATGATTAGAATAGGTGCAAAGGGAGGCAAAAAGTCGAACTAACCAATTGACCACTGCCTCAGCTATCAAGGAAGAAGCAGAAAGGCTAAAAATACACAAAATAGAATAGGTACAAAGAGACGCAAAAAATCAAAGCTACCAACTGACCATTGCCTCAGTGGTCATGGAAGAGGCAGAAACAGGTGTGAAAAATAGAATCAGCATTATTGGTCATAATTGACCATCGCCTCGGTTATAATTGAGCAGGTACTTAGAGATAGGAAAATAAAACCAACATTGGTCACCCGATCACCGTCTCAGTCATCAACATAACCAATTGACTACTGCTTCAGCTGTGATGGAAGAAGCAGAAAGGCTCCAAAATACATGAAATAGAATAGGTAGAAAGAGACGAAAAAAATCGAAGCAACCAACTGACCATTGCCTTAGTGCTCATGGAAGAGACAGAAAGAGGTGCAAAAAATAGAATCAGCATCGGTCATGGTCACTGTATCAGCTATCAACATAGCATGGAGATGTAAAAGGAACCATCGAAAAAACAGAACCAACCAAGTGACCATTGACTCTAGTTATCATTGAGCAGGTAGAAAGCGACAGGAAAAATAAAATCAACTGTCCTCATGATCACCACCTCAGTCATGAACACAGTAGAGAGACATGAAAGGAAGAATCATCATAGCTCATGAGTATTGTCTCAGTTATCTAGAAAAAGAAAGAGGTGTAAATTGTGGAACGATAGCTCATGATCACTGCATCAAACATTAAACATTTATTGTGTATTCATCACAGCACGACCCTATTTCCTCAAATTAATCTAACAACAAGAGGAAAGTGTACTCATCATTGGACATTACCAAAATCATGACACTGCAGTGCACTAAGAAATGAAACAAATATGGCTGTCATGGTGATGTCCTTAGATATAAGACACAAAATCATAAGCACTACAGTCAACTAATAAACAAAACAAATATCATTGCCATGGTCATGTCCTCAGATATATGCCATATAATCATGAGCACGGCGGTGCCTTAAGAAATCAAACAAATATCATTGACATGGTGATATCGTCAGATATATGGCACAATACCTAGTAGTCTCAAGATCCAGCCGAACCGAGCAGGTCACACGATACGCAATACAAAAAAATCTGCTGTAAGGAAGTAACCATCTAGATTGGTAAGAGAAAAGTGGGAGAATAATAGATGGATTGCCTCCAAATCGTCCTGCTGCACTCTTTCAACCAATAGTCATCAGTGCAGTATAGTCTTTGGATCGAAGCATAGATTACAGACTACAATTTAAAATTTTAAAGTATAGGACAGTGACATATCAATTAATTCGGTATTTGGCCGCAACCATCATTTCTCAATCTCGCATGGACCTACTTTGCAGTTGTATGCATTATCGTTCACTATTTGAAGAATGTTTAAATTTGCAATCTCATAAACAACCTTAAGCAAATATTGTGCAATGGTTTCCCCAGTTTTTTTCAATTTCAGTAAAATCATCAGCATATAACAGGTCATGAACGCATAAGTAACTGGTGGCCAAAGGAAGAGGTCGATGGCAAACTAACCGGGTGCTTATGCTTCCTAGGTACATATATTACAACCAAATGAAGTGTGGATGCACCCGGAACAAAAAAAGTAAGATACACATCAATAAAATCGGAAACATGGGTGTACTAAATGGACAAGCAAGTATCAGAAGGGACTAATAAACGGATAAGTACGAAAATAGATAAAATACGCACGAAATTAGTAAGGACGAGCAGACAAGGAGGAGCACGGATCATGGAACCTCCGGAGCTAACGCAACCCCTTTGACACGCTGCGTCCCCAAGGTCAGAAGCAACGGAGCCCCTGTGGAGGTGTTCATCACACCTACTGCTGCAGGGATATGAGAGAAGGAAGGCATCAAATTTGGGGATCCTAGGGGAACCCTAAGGAAGAGAAGGAAAAAGCTAAAATCAATCCCGAAAACAATAACAAAACCAGATGAGAAGAAGTAACAAGAACGTGTATAGGTAGCTAGGGTTTCGTCGAGCAGAGAAGCACACGCTCCCCAGCGGGAGGAGGCGTTGAGGAGCCCGCACGGAGAATGAGGGGGAGGGAGGGGGCTGCCAGGCCACACCCGCGCTGGAGCGCCGCCCGCGGGGGCGCCGTCGCCTCGTGCCCACTGCCACCTCGGGAGGGGAGAGAGAGGAAGGGGAGGGAGGAACGGAGGTGAGAGGCAGGCGGGGAAGGGAGGAATGGAGGAGGAGGGTGGGTGGCCGCCGAGCCTCGGCCGTGGCAGCCGCCGTCGCCCCTGCCCGCGTCGGGGAGAGACGGGGAGAGCAAGAGAAACAGCGAAGAACAGAGAGGAGGGGGTAAGAAGATGGATAGAGAAGCGGAAGCTAGGGTATATATTTGCTTCTCTGGATTCGGAAGAGAAGCAGAGGATGCAGAGGAGAAGCTCGAGAAGCCAAGGAGAAGCGCGAGAAGCTGCTTTCGACAGAATCCGCTCCAAGCGATCTGGGCCGCACGATCGAAGATCTGACGGCCTAAAAAATTAGAGGTGACGTGGACGGTCTATGGGAGAATATTGCTACATTTCGCTTCTAGTTTAAACAATTTTGGATCTAGTTAGACAAGTGCGGAGCCGAACCAAACGCTCGCACGTAGGCACATGACACTTGTTACTAGCTTGGTCCCCAAAACTTAATTGCATGAGAGCAGGTATAAAAGCCCCTTGCAAAAAATCATAGCGTGTCATCCCTGAGCCGCTGAGCAGCCCATAAAGGCGTTGTCAATGGCAATTTGCAAATAGCTACCTAGATGAAGTTTAGAAAAATAATAAAAAATAAACACTGCTGTAGAGAGTTACGTGAGCAGAGAGCTGTTTCTAGAAGAATATGCTAGACTTATTTACTATTTGGTCTCTCTCCTTTATAGCCAATGCTAAACTTATTTACTATTTGGTCTCTCTCCTTTATAGCCAATAAAATTCTTTCTTGACTAGTTATTTGGAAACTATTGTGGACGGCCTCAGAGTTCCAAAACATTAAATGTTACAGTTCCCCAATGAGCTTTAATTTTTTTTGGCCTGGATTTCAATAATTCCAAGAGATGCAAATTTTATTGACGGAATTCACGAGTTGCGCCCGCTTACAAGATCTGGTTATGCTTTGTCCAAGTTCCTATTATTATTCCCACCCGAAAACCAAGAAGCGATATCATCATCAGACTCAACGAGCTCCATGCTTCTTGGAAGAGGACCGGGGCTAGAAGGCCGATTGCTTTCTTGTGGTTCCTTGATTTGAAAGCCTTTGTTTCTCCTGGACATTTCGTCCTTCCACTTCTCCCTTGCAAGACGATCTGGGGAATTAGTAGTCCTGCCCCCGACAATGGGAAAACTCTCAAGGAATCTGTAGTCCAGTTGCAGGAGTGTATCATTATCCCTGCTATCACCCTCTTCGTTGTCTGCGCTCCAGAAATCTGAATCTTCGTCAGATGGTGAAGTATTCTTTTGCGGACTTTGCCAACTCTTCAGCTGGACGCCATCTTGAACAAATGAAATACGGGGATTCTTACTATTCTCTAAGTCATGACGTGATTCAATACTATCTTGATTGTTTAGAGACTTTGGTCTTTTCCAACCACATTTCAAGCAGAATCCATTCCTCTTGAAGTTCACATAGTTACACCTGTAATTGAACATAACACATAAACATAATTATCTTCCATTTTTTCTGAAATGTACTAGGAATAAAAATCATAGCAGTGAAAGGATAGTCACACAGCACTAACATCATCTTCAACTATAAGCTCGTATTGGCAGTAGACATCAGAACAGTTCAAATATTCAACAAATAATATATAACAGTGTAGTAGAAATAGGCACTCACGAGACACATTCCCATTCCCCTGGGTTGAGTAAACGGTTTGTTGGTTTCTCGTGGCATTGCAAGCATCTTGTGTTCTTAGCAAAATTCAAAAAGTTGCACCTGAAACTTTAAGGTCAGTATAAGAGAGAGAAAAAAAAAACAGCACTTGCAGTAAATATTTCTCATAAACTAGAGCTATAAGCAGGTTCACCTTTTGCATATCCAGTCACCCTTTTTGAGAGGTAGATGCTCTTGGTCTTCATGCAGCAACTGATACATCTCTTGGAATTCTCCATCGCAGCGCAAACATTTGATATTCTTTGCAAAGTTCAGAAAGTCACATCTGACAATAAATGCAAGGCATTATGACCATGGGGGATAGGTGATAGACACACATATTAACTTTTCTAACATACCTGGGACAATTCCAATCACCCTGCTTCATGGGTACAGCAGATTGACCTTTGCGCTGTGCAGCTTTCACAGTGCTGGAACCAGGTCCCCTAGAATCGACCTCGACAACCTCGTTTAGTAGGATCTTTATTGATTCCTTGACAGTTTTGTTCAGGCATGCTCTATTCTCTACATTGCCGGTAATAACATAAAGACCATAAGTCAAAAGGATGCGCATAACATCCACAGTTCTTCCAACTTCCTCTTTCCGAGCCTTTACATATGCCCTATCACAACTTCCTCTCAAATTGCATTGGCTGCAAACCTGTTAGCATAAGCTGATACTACATAAATTAAGTCCTAGATTTAAAGCAACCAAACTTTCAAGCATAAACGAAATTAATGTATTTACGATATAAAGATTAAGGATCCAACAGGTTTGGGAAATTATACTGCACAGTAAGCAAATATTTTCTAGTTGTTAAGAAAGGAAAAACCATATTGCACATATTTTCTACTAGCCAGTTCACCAGTGTGAAGTGGATTTAGTGAAAGCAAGGTTGATGAAGTCAAATAGGCACACAGTTCTATTCTTTCACACCGCATGTTTGCACTCAAAGAGTTCAAACATGAAACATGAAATTTAAAAGCAAACATATTGAGATCACACAATTGTATTACCATTCACAAGCCTAATAAAGCTTTTGCTTGTGCATAAGATGGTTTAATATTCTTTTTTGTGTCTTAATTCAGTGTTGATGTGTAGATCCTACACAAAACCGTGAGTTCACGATATTTAAAGTCTACGGTAATTTTAAAATAAAATTAAAATGTAAAAATGAAGTTCACCAAGAGAAATCTTCAATGCATATTTCCATGTAGTTACCTCTCCTTCATCAAGGCCTACATAAGCCCGCAGTCGCTTCCCAGAGTTTACAACCTTCCTGTCAATGCTGGGACAACCACATCGCATGGCAACCTGAATATGCCATCTTGGTATATGCCTGCAACAAAAGACTTTCGACTTTAGCTTCCAGCGTCCATTTAAGTCATTTAGTTGAAAGTTGGGACTCATGAAATAAAAGACAGCAGTACTACTCTACATGATGAAACAATGCCTTGTAATCACACACATCTAAGAGTTTCTGTAGGAAACCCAGCCCCGTTCGGCTGGCAGAATCTTGACTGAAACTAGCTGGTTTTGTGAGAGAAAACACTGTTTGGCTGGTTTGATAAATAGTGACATGAGGGGGGAACCAGCCGGCTGGTCTGAACATTTCAGACCCCCCAAAAATGGTACTACTAGGCAAGCTTTGTTCCACGAGTTGCTATTGAAGTGTGACACATCAATTTGGCACAGCGGCAGGGCACGTATAATTAGCCAAAATGTTGCAACAACCGCCAAAGTTTGTTCCCTTCATGGTAAACATGCAACCACTTTTACATGCACAGCTGGAGTGCCTGGAAGAAAAAACGTACCGCGAATGGCTAGCACATTTCAACAAACACCTTGCAGCTAAAATCATAGCCCCAGCAGAGATAATGGCCACAACGCGCACACCAACCCAGGCCAAGAACCCAACCCCAAAATCACTAGTCCGAGCACGGCCACCTCACCTGATGAGCTCCGGCCGCTGGCGCCCGAATTGGAGGCAGGCGGTGCGGACAGCGTTGGCGTCCTTAGAAGACAGCGAGGCGGCGGCGAAGGTCGAGGGGTCAACGTGGCCCCGACGGAGGAGGTGCTCCATCAGAGCAACCCACTCCGGCCACGGATGCGCTATATCCACAGCTGCCGGAGCGTTTCCAGCAAGAGCAAGACCGCTTCTTAGCTCTTCTAACACCTGGCATTGCTCTCTATGGGGAGGCCGTGGCGATGGTTTATGAGAGGGGGAGAGGTCGAGGTCGTCGACCTCGGAGCGGAGGAAGGCGAGCCTTGGGTCAGGCCGGGGAGGTGCGCTGTGGTGCGAGAACCACCGGAGCGCGGGCGCGGTGGCAAGGCGGCGGTGCATCCGGCAGGTGGAGATGTCCAAACCGCGTCGGCCTCCGGCCGGTTTCAAGTTGCCCAACTAAGCGCTGTAGGCTGCCCTGTAGTCAGGCCCGGTCCAACTTGATATGATAAACTAAAGAGTAAAGCAAGTAGCTAGAGCTTGCACAACAAGGAGGAATGAGTTTTGGGCCAACTAATAAAGACTAAAGTATTTACTGATATTTGGCTAATTTTAGATAAAGGAAACAAATTAATGTAAATATAGTTGAGAATATGGGTAATTTTGTGTTTTTCCTTACGCTCAGAAAAATTCATCTGTGGCCAGGGATATAAAATGCTAAAATAATAATAAAAACGTTGTAGCTAACCATAGGCTAGCTATCTGGAGTCATTTTGGTGACTCCACACTACACTACGTCACTACCATGTGCATCATCCTTGCTCTGCGAGACTTTTCTCCGTGTGCCATTATAAAAGATCGCAATCTCTTGTGTGTCCTTGGAAAAATTCAGCGGTCTTCAGTGCCACTACTCTAACTTTTTCGTGTCCTCCATGCCACTTCCGTCAGTTTGGGCTTTAACGCCGTCAAACTGCAGGTGTGAAAAGACAAAAATACCCTTAAGTCTAAATATGTTATTAATTTTTTAGCATCTTAACGACTTCAAATGAAAAAACTCAAAACTAGAATGTTGTAGATCTCGTCGAGATCTATAATTGTCATATAAAATTTATTTTCATTTAATTTCGCAAAAAAATGATGATTTTTCTAAGATAAATTAATCATATCAAATCATTTTTTTGCGGAATTAAATGAAAATAAATTTTATATGGAAATTATAGATCTCGACGAGATCTACAACTTTCTAGTTTTGAGTTTTTTTCATTTGAAGTCGTTAAGATGCTAAAAAAATTAATAGCATATTTTGACTTAAGGGTATTTTCGTCTTTTTACACCTACAGTTTGACGGCGTCAGAGCCCAAACTGACGAAAGTGGCATGGAGGACACGAAAAAGTTGAAGTAGTGGCGCTGAAGACCGCTGAATTTTTTTAGGGACGCACAGGGAATTACGATCTTTTATAATTGCACACAGGGAAAAGTCTCTTGCTCTGACCCTCAACAAAATGCGATTACAATAAACAAACAAGCTGCCACTCCTGAAACATCAGACTACCGAGAGTTCCTAGCCTCACATTCTTGGGCACAAAAGTGGGACTCATTTCAACAGAAACATTTTCTCCTAGGGGCTAAGATGCCTATCATCGGAACTGCCAGAAAACGGACTCTCACTACAATCTCTACCATCATCACTAAACCACTGCAGAAGTGAACATGCCAAACCAGACGTCGTCAGACAAGAGACTATCACTACAATCTCTCTGTCATCATCATCTCTGTTCGCTGTAGAAGTGAACGTGCCAAAACGCTGTAGAAGTGAACATGCCAAAACCAGTCGTCATCAGAGAGCTTGTCGCTTCAGCCTGTCCATGAGAAGGTGCGCAACTGACTCGTATCCTTGCTCCCTTGCTGTTGCAATGGCAAAGAAAGTGAAAAAAAGAAGCAGATATGCTTATCAGTAACAGCAAGAACAGCATGTTTCACAGATGTGGACAGGAGTCGAATCAGAATTACCATTATATATGGCAATCCCAGTCGGTGGTATTGGTATCTTCCTCTTCTTCAAGCAGAAGGAGCTGCATCGTCGTATGACCAAAGGTTACCGAGCGAGCGATGGGAAACTGAACTTTTTAAAACACTACATATCCTGACAGCACCATTTCAGACCTCTGATTATAGAACTAAATAGAGAGAGGTTGAGACCTCTGATTGTCGAAATAAATAGAGAGAGAGGTTGAGGAAGCACCATTTCAGACCTCTGATTGTAGAACTAAATAGAGAGAGGATGAGGAAGCGCTCACCTGTTGCAGATCCAGAATTTCTTGATACCCTTCTCCTCAACGCAGTGAGGGCACATCCAATTCTTGTTCTTCCTCACCTCTTCCATCTCTGCTACCGTGTCTCACAGTTCAGTAACAAGGCCAATACAATCCACCAAGAAAACAAAGGCATTTCAGCGTTGAGCAACATAGCAAGTCCGCTTACCTTCGCCGTACCTAACTTTCAGGCAAGCACGGCAGAGTATCCCATTAGAAGAATGGCAAGATGAGCACTCCGTCTTTCCTGTCAAATATTTGCCAAGGTATTGAGTGTTGACATGATACTAGGTGAGGAAAATAGGAGAAATCTTTACGGATTCTTTTTACCTAAGCATGGCTGCTTCAGGTCTCCTTCCCCGCAGCGCTTGCAGTCCTCCTCGCCGCACAATTTCTTCTGCCTTTGGTCATAGAGAACGACTTTTGTCAGCTACTTGCACACTAATCCCGCGCGATCCTTCTCAAGAACGCAATCGGGAGCACCAATCGGTGATTCATGTTAATGATGAGAGTGTGTGTACCTGCAGAAATGGCAGCAGATCCCAAGAACAGGGTCGTACACGCCGCCCCTCCCCCTGCTGTCGCAGCGCCTCTCCTGCAGCGCCTGTACCCTCTCCTTGGCCACAGCCATCGCCCACTTCCCCTCCTTTTCATCTTCCCATGTATCCTCCTCCTCCTCCGATCCCGCCGCCGTCAATTTACTCAGAGCTCCTGCCAGAAAATAAAAGGAACTTACTTGAGCTGTTTCCCGTGACAAACAACACGAGTCGATCCACGGAAGAGAGCATTCGATGCTTCAACCTGTGCCCTGCCCATTCAGCCGGGCGGAACAGCGACGCGTCGCGGCGAGGAGGCGGCCGGAGCGGCGGAGCGGGGTCATGTTCGTCACCCGTGACCTGGGGGTCCTCCGAGGCGTCGCGCTCCCGGCCGCGCGGTGGCTGGAGGCGGAGTCGATGTCGCTGAGCTCCCCCGCGCAGCGGAGAAGGCCGAGCTGCTCCATCCGGGCCTGCAAACACTCCACGGAACAAGAATCGGAGATGACGCAAGAAATTCCTCATTCGGTGGAGATCGAATTCGGGTTGGGTGCCTGCGCTTTACCATGTTCTCGGAGATGCGGGCGTCGCGGAGACTCTCGTAGTCGGACTTGGCTCCGAGCTTCCCCATGGCGGCGGCGTTGGGCCGGCAGCTTTTGACGGCTTGCAAAGATTGGTTGTGGTGCTAGGCGGATCTGTACTCTGGTGGCTCAGTGCTGAGTGCGCTAGCTGACCAACGGCTCTATGTGAAGTTTTGAATGGAACAAACGGCTGTGTTTTTTATGTGCGCCGGATGCCGCAGAAGTGTTGGAAGGGTATTATATATTTTATCATTTTGCCCATGAGGCCATGACGCAGGCAGCTAGTTTTTTTTCCTTCTTTTATCTTTATGCAGGGAAATGCAGCACCTGTTATTTTGTTTCCTTTCTTGATCATTCACCCATATATTATGCCACATGTCACACCATGAGTTAGGTCAAATCCTCATACTCAAATCAAATGCATAAACACACGTGAGGCCAGGTCCACAGGGTTCCGATCTTCCGAGATGCAAATAGAGATCACACCACGGGCATTTACACCATAACCAATTACCAAACGAGTAGACCATGGGTATCAATACCCATGAGCCATAGCCAAAAATAACTGTACGTTTGTATATCCGGGTTTTTTTTGGCATTCTAGTTTTTTTTTCTTTAATTTAAAGTGAATTGTACGAACAATCCTTTTTTTCTCGATAACGCAAAAGGTTTGTGCGTCTTTGAATTAAGGTAGAGAAAAAATTCGATACAACACACCCTAAGGGGTCAGTAAAAATTCATATGGAAGCTCAGACCCTCTCTAGTATACTATAAGTTAGAGTGTTACATTGGACAAAGATCAACCTAAATTCAAAGGGAAATTCAAAAAAACATCAGTGAATTGTACGAACAATCCTTATAATGAAGCGTCACTCAACTCAGGTCCGTGAACTTTGTAAATACAGATTAGGGTCCCTAAATTTGTTAGATACATTATCTAGATCTAAAGTGCACGTCAGTGTGTAGATTTCTTGCTAACAGCTAACAAGCCAAATAGGCTGTTCGGCTGGCTGGTTGCCGGCTGGCTAAATCACTGTTCATGTCCTGCCATGACAGTATTTTTCTCTCACAACAATCAGCCGAAACAGTATTTTTCAGTCCTGCCGAACAGGCCAAAAGTCAACAGGGGTATTTTAGGTACTTCAGACTCAAATGTAAAACATTACTACATTTTAGCAGGGCCATGGACCCTAATGTACAGTTTTTAAGTTTATGAACCTCGACACCACTCTACGATAACTTGAAGGACCACCCATTTATTTTACTCTTTATTGTTGTTAGCAAGTTTGGTTTCAGTTTCTCTACCATGGTGAAGGTGGTATGAATTTTTCCTGTGCAACATCAACCGAGGTGAAGTGGGAGCAACTACAATCAGGCTTTGCGACAGTGACTGCAGGCTGTTGAGAAGAGCTCACAGCCTCACACAATGGTCTCACAATTGTAAGACGAGAGTGGCGAACCGAACGTGCACAACGCACCTCTACTTTGCATTTTGCAAAGGCCGGCGCTACTCGTTTGTGACACTACGGAAAGCTGCTGCTGAACTTCATCAGTAAAACTTTAGACAACAAGAAAACTTTCATCATATAGGCCTGCATGCACAGCCCTGATGAGGACGACGGGAAAGGGAACGAACGGAGAGTTCAAATGCATGATGAATTACAGGAGGTTCAACAGAGACTCTGCCATAAAATTTCAGAGACCATGCAGCCTGTTCGCTTGTTGGTTTCAGCCAGTCAACAGTGTTTTTCTCTCACAATAAACCAGCACCAGCCAGTCCAAACCAGCCCAGAAACTAACCAGCGAACAGGCCGCATACCATGCTCCAAACACACCTGGAGACTGGGAGTCTAGGTACCTGAACCCAACCTCTGCATTGCCTGCTATCCTGACACCTTAATCTGAAACGAAAGCTCATGGAATCGACTCTAATACTACTAGACACGGGGTGATTATGTATTTAGCTGGAGATCAAGGCCGAAGCTTGGTGATAGATAAGATGAGCGTCATGCCTGCAAAAGATGAGTCCAAGTGATGACTGTTATCAGAGGAGATGTGGAAAACGTGATACATATTAGAGATGCTTGCTGCTGCTTGACATTTAACCTAGAGGAAAATTCACCAGCAGTCCACGAAGTTGGCACAAGGTGTCACTTAGGTCCCCAAACTTTCAAAGTAATATCTGTAGGTCCCTAAAGTTGGCAGAGGGTGTCATCTAGGTCATAAACTTTTAAAGTGATCACTGGAGGTCCCTAAACTTGGCAGAGGGTGTCATCCAGGTCCCAAACTTTCAAAGTGATCACCGCAGGTCCCTAAACTTGGCAGAGGGTGTCATCCAGGTCCCAAATACTGTAACGATTCGGCACAGAATTTTAAAAAAAGAAATCTAAATTTTGGTAACGTAGCTACATTCTGCAGAAAATTCTAAAAATTGTATCTTTTTAATACGATCTCGCACGAAGATGATTTTTATATAAAAATTGCAGCTCTAACGGGATCTACAACTTTCTAGTTTTAAGTTTTTTAATTTGAGGTCGCTAATACACTCAAAAAAATTAAATAAATTTTCAGCAGTATATTAATCGCGTACGAACGCTTGTCGCCTTGAAAAAAACATATCTTTCTTATATGCTATTAAATGGAGATACTTTTTATATGAAAGATGTAGCGCTCGATGAGATCTACAACATTCTAATTTTGAGTTTTTCAATTTGAAGTCTTTAAGATGTTCAAAAAAATTTAAAATGCAAAACCACTATACATGAACTGAAATCAGCATTTTAACTTTTTTAGCATCTTACCGACCTTAAATTAAAAACTCATAATTAGAAAGTTGTAGGTTTCATCGAGCGCTACAATTTTTATATAGAAATTATCTCTATTAGATGGCATATAAAGAAGATTTGTTTTTTTTTCAAGGCGACAAGCGTTCGTACGCGATTAATATACTGCTGAAAATTTATTTAATTTTTTTGAGTGTATTAGCGACCTCAAATTAAAAAACTCAAAACTAGAAAGTTGTAGATCCCGTCGAGAGCTACAACTTTTATATAAAAATTATCTTCGTGCAAGATCGTATTAAAAAGATACAATTTTTAGAATTTTCTGCATAATGTAGCTACATTACCAAAATTTAGATTTCTTTTTTTAAAATTCTGTGCCGAATCGCTACAGTATTTGAGACCTGGATGACACCCTCTGCCAAGTTTAGGGACCTCCGGTGATCACTTTGAAAGTTTGGGACCTGGATGACACCCTCTGCCAACTTTAGGGACTTACAGATATCACTTTGAAAGTTCGAGGACCTAAATGACACCTTGTGCCAACTTCGTGGACCACTGGTGAATTTTCCTCTTTAACCTATGCACGGCCGGTGCAGGCCTCGTTCCACGCACCGATTTGCAGTCATCCGCGCAGCACGATTTCACCTGCATTTGATCACACAACCAAGCTTTCTTAGCAAGCTGTATTGCGAATCTGAATATCTGAGTCCATATGGCTCCGTCCGGCTTACCCCATATTCAACTTGTTCAGCTTATTTTTTCAGCCGGAATAGTATTTTTCTCTCATAACAATTCAGCCAGAACAGTGTTTTTCAGTCAGTTTCAGCCGAAATTCTGTCAGCCGAACGGGCGGGAACGACTGTCGTTGCAACTTGTATACCAGTAGTAACAGAACTTGCTGAATAAGGCCTTGATTAGATCCGGCGTGTAAAGTTTTGGAACCTTACATCGAATGTTACATAGTGGTGTCGTATGGGGTGTTTGGATACTAATAAAAAAATAAATTACAGAATCCACCAGCAAACCACGAGATGAATTTATTAAGCCTAATTAATCCGTCACTAGCACATGTGTTACTGTAGCATTTTATTGTCAAATTATGGACTAATTAGTCTTAGAAGATTCGTCTTGTAAATTAGTTATAAACTGTGCAATTAGTTATTTTTTAATCTATATTTAATACTTACCTCTGAGAGGCAGCGCCTTGTGCTGCACGGCCAGCCCGTTCAGCCGCGGGGAGCGCTGGGGCGGGCCGGTGCATACTGCTTGTAGGTGTAGGGGCGTCGGGTGGGGGCGGGGGTCATCATGTTGAGTTCCTCCTTCGTACGGCTTAGCCCAAGCATCTCCATCCGAGTCTGCGTGCCACATAAGATTTGCCGAGGATCAACGCGCGGTGCCGTGCACCACCGAATCCTTCATCACGATGAATGAATATCCAAGCATGGGGAGACGTGTGCGCCTACCTTGTTCTCCAAGATGTGGGTGTCGCGGATGCTCTCGTAATCGGATTCGTAGCTACGCTTTCCCATGACGGCGGCGGTGTGCACCGGATGGCTAGAGCCTGTTTTATTTTTAACACTTTTTGTAAACTAATTTGAAATCTAACACTGTTTAAATTTTATTTCCAAAACTAACACTTTTGGCCGCGCCTATTTCCCTGGCGCGGTGAAACGCCTGTGTCGTGCCATGCATAGTGCGCGCGACAAGAGGTATGGCATGGCGACGACCGGGTTGCTGACCGGTGACATGGCATGGTCTGCCGCGCCACCGATCTTGGCGCGACAGTGACGCGCCACGGCGCATGGCACGGTAAGGAGGAGTTGATTTGACGCGACAGTATCACCGAAGATGCCGCCATCATGAAACGATGAGGCACCAGCACCAGCCCCCCTGGCCCCGGCCTAGCTAGCTAGGTTACTTGTGCAAGTGCAAGCGTCAGGGTCACCACTAGAACTCTAGTAGGTTCATCTGTCGCATAGCAGTTTGTTGTGTGTGTGTGTGTGTCGTGTACGCACATGTGGCGGTCGGGCGACGTGACGACGGGTCAAGTCTAGGGAGGGCCCGTGCCGGACGGCGAGCTGGAGCGTTGTGTAGCGTAGCTAGCCCACTGGGTGAGGCAGCTAGCTGCTTTTATTAGGTGGTGTTTGGTTGCCTCTCTTAAATTTTAGTCGATGTCCCATCGAATATTTGGACGCATACATGAAGTATTAAATATAGACTAATTACGAAACTAATTGCATAGTTTACGACTAATTTGCGAGACAAATCTTTTAAGCCTAATTAGTCTATGATTTGATAATGTGGTGCTACAGTAAACTTATGCTACTGACGGGTTAATTAGGCTTAAAAGATTCATTTCATGGAGTACTGACGGATTATGTAATTTATTTTTTTTATTAGTATCCGAACACCCTATACAACATCCTTCCGACATACCTCCTAAATTTTAGTCATCGGATCCAAACACCACCTTAGTCTATGACTCTACGTGATCGTGAAGCTTCAATCAATCGCTCGGATTGGGATCGCCGGCCAGCCAGCCGGGGCCAATTTGATCTGAGCCATGAGATTTATTACCACCCGGTGATAATCGAACGGGGCCAACGGGATCATCATCATGCAGGCTTGAAAGCCAGTTGAAAGCTTTAGTTTAGTTTTGGTTAATTGATGAAACCCTAAGTGTTAACCTAGTTTATCAAAGTGATCATGAGATAGGTAGCACTATTCCAAGTGATGAAGTAATGACGAAGATCATGACAATGGTGATGGCATGGTTATGATCAAAGGCTTGAATTTGAAAAAGAAGAAAGAGAAAAACAAAAGGCTCAAGGCAAAGGTATAAAATATAGGAGCTATTTTGTTTTAGTGATCAAGATACTTAGTGAGTGTGATAACATTTAGGATAGATAGTTATACTATTAAGAGGAGTGAAACTCATATCGAAATACGGTTATCAAAGTGCCACTAGATATTCTAATTCATTGCATATGCATTTAGGATCTAGTGAAGTGCTAACACTCTTGAAAATATTTGTGAAAATATGTTAATGCATGTGCATAAGGTGATACACTTGGTGGTTGGTACATTCGAGCAAAGGTAAAGGAGATAGAGATGATAGCGAGTCAGTCTTGCTGTTTTACAACTGACCGGACGCTGGTCTCAGGGGGACCGGCGTGTCCGGTCAAGCGTGGCAGTAATGACCTGGCGTCGGTCATGTGACCGGACGCTGGGCCTCTAACTAACCGGACGATGGAAGCATGTGTCCGATCAGAAGTGACATAGCTGCACAGTGATCAGGGTGACTGACCGGACGCTGGATGTATCCGGTCAAGTACCACCGAACGAGTCCGGTCGAAGAAAACTGGTTTTGGAACCTTACTGTAAACGTCCGGACGCTAGAGGTTTAGCATCTGGTCAACTGTGCTGAAGCATCCGGTCAACTATCAACCGTTGAGATCAGACGACTCCTGTTAAACACAGGATGACACGTGGCCACCATCGGGCGACCGGACGCTGAGCCCTGCGTCTAGTCAGTAGGATCGGAGCGTCCGGTCACCCCGATCAGTGCCCAGTGAAGGGGTACAACGACTGTATTTCGTGGGGGCTTCTATTTAAGCCCTATGATTGGTTCGAGCTCACTATCCTTGCACATTTTTATTGAGATAGCAAACTTGTGAGCTTAGCCAAAGCACTTCCACTCATCTGCATCATTGATCCATCATCTTTGTGAGATTGGGAGAGAATCCAAGTGCATTGCTTAAGTGATTGCATCTAGAGGCACTTGGTATTCGTGTTGCGCTGCGGATTTCGCTTGTTACTCTTGGTGGTTGCCACCACCTAGACGGCTTGGTGCAGCGGTGGAGGATCGGCACGAGTTAGTGATTGTTCGTGGTCGCCTTCGGTGATTGTGAGGGGAGTTGTACCTTCCCTGACGGAGTACCGAAAGGTAACTCTAGTGAATTGCTTGTGTCATTGAGTTGCCTCACTTGTGAGTAGGTTCTTGCGGTGTCCAATTATGTGGACGAGGTTTGTGAAACACCTCTTAGCCACCGAACCACCAAGTGTTGGTCGACACAACGGGGACGTAGCGTGTTGGCAAGCACGTGAACCTCGGGAGAAAATCGGTTGCCTCTTGTCATTTGCATTCTCCCGGTGATTTGCGTAATCTTCATCTTGTGATTGGTTTATTCCTCTATACAGCGGTATAATCACCCTACTCACTCATTTATATTCTTGCAAACTAGTTGTGACAAGCTCTTTAGTGTAATTAGAATTGAGAGCTTGCTTTGTTGTTTTAAGTTTCTCTTGTGGAGCTCTTTAGAGTAGCAAGTTTGAGAGCTCTTAGTGAGTAGTAACTTTGCAAGTTGTGTGCCTAGTAATCATTACAACTAGAATTGTTGGATAGGTGGCTTGCAACCCTCATAGAGCTAGAGCAAGTTTGCATTTCGCTATTTGTCATACTAATCAAATTGCTCTAGTCGATTTGTAAATTTTTAAATAGGCTATTCACCCCCCCTCTAGTCATATTAGGACCTTTCACCAGTGAGTGCAGGTGCGTGCATAACTCTCAATCAGTGCTGGTCGGACATTGTGTTCTCACGCGTGCGCGTACCCTAATTTTTTTAGAAAAAATTTAAAAAAATGTACGAACACCTAGGTTAAAACTCTGGTGGGTAGCATCCCACTAGACTATCCAACCACTAGACCATAGGCCCATTCACTATAGTATAGTTTTTTTACTATAGAAAATGTGTGGGCAGTCTGAGCCTAACCAACTTTACCCATAGGATGGTCGTTGAATGGATTTTTCTAGGCCAAAAATAACTCCCCTTTTTTCAACTCAGCCCGACCCAGTCCAAAGTTCAAAAAAGATACACGGGCCGTTGGGTTTGGTATTTTCGGGCTTGGTCGGGTTTGCCGGGTTGGGCTACTACGACAAGCCTGCTGGAGAGCCCCTCAATCTCTTCTTTGCGTGTGTACACCCCCTCAGTCACTTGTGTACTCCAAGCACTCAAGCACTATGATCTACTGATCCATCAGGGCAAGCGCAATTGAGGCATACAGTATTGACTGCCTCACAGAAAAGTTTTCATCCATGTAGGATTAGATGCACTTAAGCTATTGTGTTTCCCAACCCAAGGTTTAAGTATGCAACCTCACCACACAAAAAAAAGTGCACGTGACGACCTGCAAAAAGCACGGTTTGGAAACATGGCACATCTAGGCCTCCATCTGGTTGTCATCAACTGCACCTGCAACCATAGGGAGCTACACTACTTCAACATTTGTAATTTATGAAAATTTGAATGGCCATATCTTCTAAGTAGTTTATCATTTTTGTGATCTGTGTGTACTATAATATCCCTTGCAATTAAATTTATAAAACAAAACACATAGGTCCCGTTCGCTTCGCTGAAAAAACAAACCAAAACATTGTTCCGGTTGATTTGTTGTGAGAAAAAAAAATATTGTTTCGGCTGAAAAAATAAGTTGAAAAGCACAGATTATAAGAGAAGCAAACATGGCCATATTGACTATATTTTTACACTAAAAAAAGTTGCACATGGGCCCCACATTTGAAAACTTTGTTAAAACGTATCCGTGTTGGATCTAATTTTGTTTGGCACATTATTTCCAGCAATAATCTTTAAACAATATATAAAACAGACTTTTGGTTTGTGAGATATTGCATTTTGAAAGTCTGGGAAAATCCACTGTTAAGTGACGCGAGGGGAGAGAGAGAGGTGAGAGAAATATGAGAGAGCAGAGATGCTGCTGCTTGGTGAGTGGTGAGAGGAGAGATGTTACTGTACTCCACCACGTTGCTGCCTTCCGCTGCGGTGTGCAGGTTTTATCCGATTCAAATCGGATGCTCCTTGGAAAACCAAAGCCATATAGAGGTTGTTTGGTTTTTTAGACGCTCTTAAAATTTATGTTACATCGAATATTTAGATATTAATAAGGAGCATTAAATATAGATTAATTATAAAACTAATTACATAGATGGAGGCTAATTTGCGAGATGAATTTTTTAAGTCTAATTAATATATCATTAGCACATGTTTACTGTAGTACCACGTTGTTAAATCATGGACTAATTAGGCTTAAAAGATTCGTCTCGCAAATTAGTCACAAGTTATGCAATTAGTTTTATAATTAGTCTATATTTAATACTCCATGCATGTGTCCAAATATTCGATGTGACATGAATTTTAAGAGTTACTGCGGGAACCAAACAGCCCCATAGTACACTGCTTGGTGAGCGGTTGTGTAAATTTACACACACAACAAGCTGCTATGCGACGAATGAACCTGCTAGAGCGCTAGTGGTGACCCTGACGCTTGCACTTGTACAAGTAACCTAGCTAGCTCGGCGAGGGCTCAGAGGGCTGGTGCTGGTGCCTCGTCGATTCATGATGGCGGCATCTTCGGTGATACTGCCGCGTCAAATCATCCCCACCTTGCCGCGTCATGGGCTGTGGCGCGTCACTGCCGCGTCAAGATCGGTGGCGCGGCAGACCCTGCCACGTTACCAATTAGCGACCTGGTCGTCGCCACGTCATGCCTCTTGCTGTGCCAGGGAAATAGGTACGACCAAAAATGTTAATTTTGGAAATAAAATTTAAACAGTGTTAGATTTCAAATTAGTTTAAAAAAGTGTTAAAATTTTCCTTTGGGGGAGAAGAGAGAACCTGGTTGCTTTTACTAGAGAGAAGAGAGAGCCATACGGCGAATCGAATGGTGGCATGGTGTTGCGCTTGCTTTCTCGCCAGGTTCGCTGGTCTTATAAATCGTATTTTTCAGTCAACGAATAATATTTTTCTTTCATAATAAATTAGCCAACAATATTTTCAGTTATGGCTTATCAGCCAAGCGAACAGAACGTAAGCCGAGATCGAAAGAGCCAATAATAAAGCTAAACATTTAGCTATTAGTTAAGTTACAAGAGCCTAGTTATACAATATTAGTCTCTAATTTATTTATAAAAAAATATTATTTTATATTCTATATTCTCTTTTCTAACTCTTCTCATATTAGGTAGTGTGTCCGTGCGTTGTTACGGGACAACTAAATCTTTTGTACTAAAAACACATGGATCGTATGATAAGATAACAATGCTGTTAAATTAAATACCGACGTTAAAGTGATATTTAATTCAAAAAGCAAAGTTCGTGAAAATTAACATAGTCACGGAGAGTGCGGCGTCGCAGGCTCACAAACTCTACTGTATAGACTTTTTCATGATATGGCTAAGATAATATTTTATATGGGCAGAAAGAATTCTCTTATATTCATTTATTTCATGCGTCAATAAATTCATGAATAAGTTTCACTGCATCTCTATATAATCATGTACACACAGGTTCGAGTATATATGTAAATATTAGTGCCTGTCACATGGATAATACTGCGTGTCTTAAAAAATCTATCATAAAATTTTAAAACAAAGTATGTTATACTCACCGTATAAATATGTGTGGCTTTAGAACTATTCGACACAGACATATATTATAGAATAAGGTATCCACTTGAGTGTATGTTCCAAGATGTTGAATTAGGTGTTGTAATTCTTAATTTCGACACAGTTTTTAGGTCAAGGCAATCAATGGTGACACTTTTCTTAGTGGTGCATAATTTTATGGTGCACCTCTTGACTATGTGAGTAAAGACAAGTTAACACTGCAAAGGCTCAGAAAAGCTGATGAGAAGGTCAAGGTTGAGTTTTTCTCCACTATGCATACTAAACCTATGTCCACATTTATCATTTTCGATGCTTTTGATGCAAAACAAATCAATATTACCATGATCAGATATAAGTTTAAGTCTCTTGTGAGCAATCTCGTAGAGGGACTCTCATTCTTTATATGATCTGCCTCAAGGATATTGGCAGAACAGTAGACCCATGTTAGAATGTCGCACAAAAAAGTGTCAACGTTTTGCCCACAATTTATTTTCTATGAATACAAGCGGGTACTATGATAACACTAACTACGCCAAATGAAAGATTAAAGAAAATTTGCATTACCTACAGAAGAATTTATTTATTAAGTTCTATAGACTCTACAGGTAGTTTTGAAATATTAGTTTGCATGTCTTACCTCGTATCCTAATTCAAAATTTTGTAGTTTAATTAGAATATTTAGGTGATTGTATATATATAATATTCAATACAAGAATAATCTATGGATGATCTTCTTGAAAGATTTCTGCAGTATAAAGACATCTTCGTTTTTTATGCATGCACATGCTAACGCTACGGTAAAAACAAAAGGACAGTATATTAATTAAAAAATAAAAACAAAACTCATGCTCAAAGTCAAAGAGATAAATTATAGATGCTTGAATTTTGTCATCCATTATCTACCGGTGTGCCTATAAAATAGACTAAATAAACAATTAAACATAGATAGAAAACTAAATTAATGAAAGAATCATTGCAAGACATCAATCATCTCATAGCTTCGGATAATATCACAAAGCTACTAAAAACTGTAACCGTGCCCTCACCTCAAACATTGTCCAGATATATGGATTACAATGAAAGAAATAGATATCAGAGATTTCTTTCTGCCAATATAAAATATTATCTTAACCGTATTACGGAAATGTCTATAAAGTAGAGTTTGTGAGCCTGCGACACCGCGCACTCCGTGACTGTGTTAAATTCATAAACTCTGCTTTTTGGATTAAATGTCACTTTAATGTTGATATTTAATTTTTATAGTATTATTATCTTATCGTGCAATCCGTGTGTTTTTAGTATAAATTGTTGGTTATCCCATAGCAACGCACGGACACGCTATCTAGTATAAATATAAAGAATGAAAAAGACGACAAGAAAAATTGGCATTAGGCCAACTCCTTTTGGTTCTTTACAAACACATCTGAAAGTTAACATGTGGGTTGTGGGCTGTGGGCATCAAATCAAAGCAACAAAAACAACATGGATTCGAGCATAAGTAGCATTTGCCCTTCTTTTTTTGAAAAAAAGAATGGTACTACAGAGTTACAGGATTATCAATCTTATCAGCGCCATCAATTTTTAGCAATTATAGAACTCAACCAAGACACCCATTGAAGTGCTACATCCCTAGCTCGTAACCCAATTAAGAGTAAGTTCTCGCAAGCCTAGCTCCTCAGCTATTATTAAACTATATGAAGGGCTCCGAAATGGAGACCACTATTTGAAAAAAGAGCAAATAATTATTGTTTCCTTCCATGCATGATTGTTTCCTTCCATACATGATTATTGTTTCCTTCGATGCATGATTATTGTTTCCTTCCATGCATTATTATTGTTTCATTCAATGCATGATTGTTTCCTTCAAAGCAGGCGGGGATCACAGGGATAGCAATTTCTTTTCCTATCACGTGGGGTATCGCACGGGGTGGGCAGACGGACGAATCAAAATAAATGTCGCACTAAAAGATGTCCACGCTTTGTTCTTTTTAGTTGTAGGAGATTCATTTAGGGCCTGTTTGTTCCCCTGCTAAAGTTTAGCTACTAAATTTTAGTCACATTAGCTACTAAACTATCAAACAAATTAACTAAAAAGGGACTAAAGTAGTTTAGTCACATTAGTCACCCAAGAGTAGCTAAAAATGGGCTAAAGTGCCCAGTGGACAAGGGCTACCCCTTGTTATTGCTGGTATCCCACCCTGATTTAGACATTCATTTAGGATAGTCTGGTCTTTGTTGAACTGCTTTAATAGTTTTTAGTCACTTTTAGTCACTAGAACTAAACAGGGGTGACTAAAGTTTAATCATTCATTTTATTTAGCCCCTGTTTATTTTCTTAGCCAAAAGTTTTGGCCAGCACTTTTAGCTCATCTTTTTGCAAAATGGATCTAAACAGTATGGGCAAAAAAGAGCAAATCTTGCACTCTTAAACTTTTGCCATTTGGTACCAAGAAGCCCAAAACTAAGCAAAAATGCCTGGTGGCGCGAGCTAGACGCCAACTACTGTAGGGTCGAGATGGCGGATCCTTTATATAAACAATCACGTCTGCTAACCATAACATATGTGGAATTAAAACTATCAGTCTAGCCAAGACTACACCCTTCTATCTAAGTTATCAAACATCTTAAAAAGATCCTAAACAAGCAACTAAGGTGTCGGGCTAGCTAGAGCTCACCTAACCAATTTTAGGAGCTAAATCATATAAATCTATGCCACTAGTACTTCAAGCATAGAGGAGCTCCTACACAACTAGTAAGCAAAAGCACAAAGCTTCTAAGCTCACTAGCAATGCTCAATAACAAGACAACTAATGTCTAATTAGAGAGCGCAAATTACTTAGTTATATAAACTAAGCAATATGACTAACAAGGTTATAAAACTAAATTAGCCACACAAGAGAACTACTTCTATGCTACACAAGTAAGAAGGTAACTAGTAAGCTACTAAAGCTAAACTAGTCACAAGAGCAACTACACAAGCACAATATAAATAAAGTAATACAAGCTTGTGTTGCGCGGAATGCAAACCACCAAGAAGATGATGAAGACAATGTTGATACGGTGATTTTTTCCTGAGGTTCACTTTGGTTGCCACCAAGCTACGTCCCCATTGTGTTGACCGCTCACTTGGTGGTTCGGCGGCTAATTGGTATCACCCGCCAAGCCCGCACGTCGGACACCACAAGAACCTACCACGAAAGTGAGAGTAGCTCAATGACATGCTCAACTAGAGTTGTTCTTCGCGACCCTCATGGGTTGAGTACAATCCCCCTCACAAATCCTCCTCTGGAGCACCGCACAATCTTCTCGCATGTTTCAACGGAGTCACAAGCCACTAAGCTATTTACGAGGTGGCAACCTCCAAGAGTAACAAGCACCACTAGCTTGCAACTCGATCACATAGTGTCACTCGATGCAACCTCACAATGCAATCACACTAGAATTGCTCACTCACTCGATCGAATAATCACTATTAAGCACAAGTGAGTTAGAGGGCTCCCAAGCACACCTACACAAGCCACCAAGGCTCAAGGGTGCCCAGCCAGTCAAATGCCTGAGCTCTACCTCTATTTATAGCCCCAAGCCAAATATAGCTATTGGAGCAAAGATCCCTTTTCAGCAAGAGCACTAGACACGCCGATGGTGGCACCACCCTATGGGTGGTGGTGTGGCAGAACTGCCCAAAATAGCACGCTTCCGGAGGTGCTCGTCTTCTACCAAACACTAAGCACCCTAAAAGCTAACTACATCAGACGGTTCCTGATAAGGACATAAGCTCTATACATACGACCATGCTTGGAGATAGAGGCCAAGGAGATCAGCGAGGTTGTCCTAACCAAGAAGGAGGCCCAAAGCTCATCCGGTTCGAGTCATCGAGGTGGATGCCCAAATCAAGTTCGAGCCCCTCTCAGGTTCTAGGACTAGTCTATCATAAAATTGGTCACACGGGTGCATATGGGATCTGTTTTCAACGATCTACATATGGATGGAAAGCTAATTAGATAAGGAAGCCAATGCAAGTGGTCTCATATCAAAAGCCCTTTGGAATTAATGAAAATCATCGAAACAAGTCAGCGTCCAGAATCTGCTAGGGTGCTACAACACCATCTTTTGGTCCGTTGGACCGTGTATTGTGTTTGGGCCCATTAGGGGGTGCGTCCAGGGGGGTGACACCCAAGACTCTATAATTAGCAGTCGTCGCTCTCCTTAGGATTTGGATTTTATTTGGTTCTTGATTTCCTCATGAAACAGACATTATTTTGCTGCAACTGTGCCACCAAGGTCGCTTGCTGTGAATCAGGGCTCTAGTTCTTGATCTTATTCACCTATGGTGGTTAGTCCTTTTGAATAAAGACTTGAACTCCTTGTTTTTATAAGCCTCATATCTATTTGCAATTTCAGATTACGTTCATCCTGTTCTTGCTTGTGTTTTTAATTCGCTTGTAGGATAGCCTTTTCGGCGAGGTCAATCACGTTCACGTGGTTGAATGGTTGCGGGGGTCTGAATCAGTTTTGGTTTGAAGCCTAGATCATAAATGTTGAGTTTCCACCAATCGACGCTATCATACCTTTTGGAAGATCGGGTCTTGTATACATCAGTTCCGTCGAGCACACCCCAAGGGAGAACTTGAATAATCCACGTTTTTTTGCTAGGATCCAATAATGAGAACAAGTTTACAATACTTAGTCCACTTCATACAACAAGAGTTCTTAGAAATATATTATTACAGTACCAAGTTTAGAGTATAGAATTTAAATAGCAGAATTACAATAAACATCTAACAGTAGAATACAAGGATCTGTCTATGCCCATAAGAAGAATCCTCTACACAACAGCTACTCTTCAAGCTGCACCTGCAACAGGGGTAAATAAACCCTAAGCACACAATGTACTCACAAAACTTACCCGACTAGTGGGAATAATTTCCTAACTCCAAAGGATATGATAAGCTTTATGGGTTGCTGAGTTTCCTTTTTGAAAAAAGCAATACTAGTAGTGAATCCTTATGTATGTGTTTTATTAACAGTCATGATTAGTTCATTAGCTAACCATTCTATATAAGCACCTATTCTACTTTCAAGCAAGAGATGAGCAAACAGATTCATTTCACCATCTTTCATCTTTCAGTTCTTACTACGATGCTAGATTATAGATAAGTCGTACCGGATTAAATGACGATTCGTGAATCAATGTGCTCAGCTAGGTACTCCAAAACACATGCCCTGCTTGTATCCCAGGCACAAGCAAGACCAACCCACCACTCTCCTATCACGAGGTCTAGGTCCCCGTCCAAATTTGGACTTCAAGCCCCCACACCTAAGTCCCAGACTTAGTGTGGTGCTTAGACCTCCACCATTCCTACCTCCAATTAGTTGGTTCAGAAAGAGCCAGAACCCATGACAAGATAGTAATAAGCCTTTCCTACTCTTAAAAACAAGTACATGTTTAGGATAATAAGTCTGTGACTTGACTAGAACCCAATGCAATGGTCGGTCCTTAACCGATACGGACAGGGAAAACAGTGTAACCAAGCTATGCCCCGTTGGCCATGGGATACAACCTCTTATACCCACCAATACCCATACCATATCTCTACTCGGTCTCCATTTTCCTTTCACCATTTTATCATAAGAGTGATAATAATAATCACCTATTATGAGTAACGACAGGTTACTCACGCTACCGAAAATCCTTAGTATAGCAGCTACTCACACCTATATTAGTAGGACTCATAGGACAAATCTATTTATGCAGGTGGTTTCCATAAAATGCCTATAACATAAATGCACATCACAGATATATATATTCAGTGCTTATTCAAAATAAGGGTTATGCATCGGGGCTTGCCTTGGGAAGGTGGGTGGTTAGCTATGTCAGTCATCGGTGGCTCCAAGGCTTCCTCCTATATGAAGACCTCCTCCTCGTACTCCTCAATCACCTCCTCATATTCCTGCTCACCAGTGGTCACGAACTCCACCAACGTGTTCTCTACATGCATGCAATGATGATGCAGCACTTAGTATTTTTGCAATAGCAGCTCTTAAAATAACAATACATCTAACAAGCTGCTAAGCTAACTCTAATGACTAAGATGCTAAGCTACCCATCCTTTCCACTAAACAGGTATGAAACATTCAAGTATTATCTTAGCAACCAAAATGCACGCGCGTGGTGCGCCTGGACCGGTGGCGGGGGCTCCGACGTGAGGCAACAGAGTGAGGGTTAGCTAGGGAGGGAGAGTAGAGCTATGGCGTTGGCTTCCTCAAGAAGCAGGGGTAGGAGGCAGCATGAAGGTGACCGGCTGGCTTGTCCGGTAGAGAAAACAATGGAGCAAGGACAAGCAGCGGCAGAAGAAAAGCAAGATCAGATTAGGGACAAGCAAGGTAGGCTAAGGTAGAGACGTGGGAATTTGTGAGTTGGAGCTTTGCTCGCCAGCCATGGAGACAGCAGAGGCAAGGGGCAGCAGCACTTGCAGCCATGACCGGAAGGACTAGAGCGGACAATGATAGTACAAGGCAAGCACGAGGAGTCATGCGGTTCACCACCAGCCTCATAACACGGTTCAACTCGATCATGTGCCTAGACAGAGACTAGGCATTGCAGTAGCTAAAGGTTGGATGTCCGTACAACTAAGCCTGATGAGTGGTAAGCATTCCATGCATGCACTGAAAACTTCACGTGAGCCACTGCACTTTTGTATGGCGGACGACACGTCAATCACAACAGCTGCAAGACGACGAATGGAGCAATGCAAAATGTGTCCAACACAGTACGTAGCATGGCGTGCGTGTGTTTTGCCATTTACTTGCTAGAATCATTATCGGTCACTCCTAAAATATTTCTATGCATTGCGTAAATTAACTTGAGCATTTATTTAATCCACGAAACTAAGTCACACAGGATTCGCTTATCACCTCAAGTACGTTTAGATTAAAAATTCTGAGAAACTCATTTTGAAAATTTGAGTTAGGCCTAAATCATGGTGCTAAACGAGCTCGTAACACCAGGATGTTACAGCGCATATGGTTGGAACTGATCAAGGATTACAACCTAGAAGTACATTATCATCCGAGAAAAGCCAATGTGGTTGCAGACGCCTTAAGTCAGAAGTATCAGTGTAATCCTTTGTTGGAAGATGGTTTTAACTTATTGCATCTGGCAGTCTTACACAATATCACTGTTAGTTGCTCTCTTGAGTCAAAAATCATTGAGCTCCAATGGACTGATGTGGGTATATTCCATATCAAAAGATAGATGAAAGAAGAAGAAAGTAAGTATTTTTGATTGGATGAGAATGGTGTTCTATGGTTTAAAGATCGACTTGTAGTGCCGAAGGATAGGGAGTTGAGAAACCAAATTCTAGAAAAAGCTCATTCTTCCAAGCTATCCATTCACCTGGGTAGCAGCAAGATATACCAAGACTTGAAAACTCAATTTTGGTGGACAAAAATGAAGAAAGAAATTGTGGCATACATTGCTTGATGTGATAATTGTTGCTGAGTTAAGGTCATTCATATGAAACCAGCAGGGTTACTTCAGTCATTGTCTATTCCAAGTTGGAAATGGGAGGACATTAGTATGGATTTTGTTGTCAGACTTCCAACCACTCAAAAGGGTCATGATTCTATATGGGTAATTGTTGACCGTCTCACCAAGTCTGCACATTTTATTCCTATCAATGTCAAGTGTCAACCTCATCAATATGCAAAGTTATACATTGATCAAATTATAAGATTGCATGGAGTACCTAAGAGTATTGTATTAGATCGAGGGCCCTAGCTTGTTAATCATTTTTGGGAACACATGCACAAGTACTTAGGTACCACATTGATTCATAGCTCTGCTTATCACCCCTAGATAGTAGGTCAAACTGAGCGTATGAATCAGATCTTAGAAGATATGTTGAGAGCATGTGTGATTTCTTCCAAGGGTTCATGGGAGGATTGGTTACCTTTGACTAAATTCTCTCTTAACACTGGATTTTGGTCGATTCTGGAGGATGACAGGTGGACCCGCATGCGGGAAGAAGGGTATTCGGCAAACAAAACAAGCGGTCGGCTAAATGCTTGTGCGATCGGTTACTCCAGAAGGCGGTGACTCCATTCGAGAAAGCAGAAGATGGCAGGCGAGGCCAATCGAAAAGATGAAAGTTGTAATAATAAAGGACTCTGAGAGTTTAGGGTAAGGAATCATAAGTTTCCAAGTTTGTTTAAAAGTTTCTTTGTAAATCGTAGTCTTCTAGGACTCGTGTTTTGTCTAGGGTATAAATATTGACCCTCGACCATTGTAATAGGGGTTCACAACCAGATCAATACAACTGGCCCCGTGCCAACTTTCGAGTCCTTTTGTCATGTCGTCGAGTTTTTCGAGAGGAGTCATCGATCCGTCGACCTCCGTAAGTTCCGACAACCTTGTTATCATGTTTAGTATCATGCGGTGGATTTAAATGTGATGCAAGTAGTCTTATTTGTTTTCAATGGTCGTGCGGCGGATCTTTGCTTGACAATCAAGAAGTCTTTTCTTATGCTTTGTTTATGAGTAGATACCGTGCGGCAGGCGTTTGCTCAATATGCTTAGTGAAAGCAAGATAGTTATTGGCTCTATTAGATATGGCAAATCTAAATAGATTCATTAAGTTATCTAGTGTTGCATGTTTTAAATATTTTATATATTTGTAATACACTTCTGCCCAATCTAGATTGATATTGTTTGGCTCTCTCTTATGGTTTTATTCGTGCTTCGACGATCATTGCTTTTTATACTACCTTTGCAAATAGATAACATGCTCATAATGGCTGAGTTATTTTAATCTAGATTGTCACATGTCGCGGGTTCATGCATGTTAATCACATTTAAGCTTTAACGAAACCAGGTGTCGTGCGGCAGATGCAGGTTTTAGATTAGTTTAATCATTTTTATTTGCACGTTCCTTCTTCATGGACCCCAATTCGGCTGGACTGCTGAGCTTGGTTATGCATTAACTCATAATTAATTTCACTTGTTTCAAACATGTCTTCCCATGCACATGCATTCGGCAATCAGGTCTTTACGTGCATTCATCTTACGATTAGCTGAATGGTTTATAAAATTGTTGGCAGACAGCTCTCTATAGCCGTATGTCGTTGTAAGTGGCTTCAGGGCCGTATATGTGGAACTGTCTGGTCTCACCCGACATGTTCCGGTTTGGCATTTAATTGTTTTATCCCTTGTTAGTTTTCAGGTCAAACTGACTGGCACGCTTCCGAATCACGAAGCACCCAGGAACCCGATTGAAGCCACGCTTTCTGGCTTGCTGTGTGTGAGGCACAGTGTGTCACATTTTGTGTCAACACACTTTTTGGCATGCCTGGCGGGACAATTTGTTAGTTCAAGATGGCGTCTGAGATCAACAATGATCATGTTCTGGATGTGAGCATGGCAGAATTGCCAGATAATTACAGGAATTTAGTGCTACAAGCATCTGAGCAATACCAACGGAAGTGTTTGATGTCTTTTTCCAAAAACAAGAGCAATAAAGTGTTTCAAAAGCAGTTAATGCCAAGGGTTCTTCTTCTGCATCAAACTGATTACACTGAAGAGGAGGATGCTCAGAAGATGGCAGCCCTGGTCTATAAAGCTATAGGAGAAACCATGACAAACCATCACACAGCTTTTCTGAATACCTTTCGGGCAATCATGATCAGTACTTTTGGTCCAATGGTTGATAAATACTTCGAGGAAAATGTTGGACCACTCAGTGGATCGACGCTTTTCAATGTTCCAAAGCATCAAGAGAAGCCTGTTGGAAAAGAAGTAGCGTCGCCTTCAAATATAGATGGATTGACTCACACTGAAAAGCAATCACATCCCACCTATGGCCAGGTGACATTTGGTACCATAGGAGAAGTGCCACCTTCAGCTTATAGAGTTTCTTCAGCATCAAACAGATTGCAGAAGAATATGTATGGAGATGGGTATCAGGAATTTACTGATTACAGTACTATCAATGCTGTGCCAAATCCAGGGTATAGGAGTGTTTTAGGATTGCCTTCTAGAGTGCAAGTACAAGGAAATCAGGATTCAGTCATTGATGTTTTGATGCACAGGATGGCTGATATGATGCAGAATCAGTTTGGCTTGAAGCCAAAAAATCAGTCCTATTCATACAAGTCTCCTTATCCAGAATGGTACAACAGAGTGGCATTACCTCCAAGGGTGAAGCCTCCAACAGATTTGACCAAGTTTTCTGGTCAAGATGATACTAGTACCATAGAGCACGTCAGTCGGTATTTAATGCAGCTTGGAGAAGCTGCTTTAGATGAAGCTTGGAGGATTCGATATTTTCCTTTGTCTCTTACAGGACCAGCTTTCACGTGGTTCACGTCTTTACCAGCTCATTCCATCAGTACGTGGGCAGAACTAGAGCAGAAATTTCATTCATATTTCTACACGGGTACTAATGAGAAGAAGTTGGTTGATCTCATGAGTCTGAGGATGAGAACAAATGAGACACCATTGGAATATCTTTGCAGATTTAGGGAGACCAAGAATATGTGTTATTCTCTGAATTTACTAGATGATCAACTACCTGGAATAGCTATAGCAGGAATGTTGCCGAATATTAGGGAGAAGTTGTTCGTCATGGAGTTTGATGATCTTGGCCAACTTGCGCAGCGTTTAGCAGCTATGAGTAATCAGGCCCAAGGATTCAGGAGAGATAATCGCTTTCAGAAGAGCAATGCCACTAATGAGGTGTATCAAGGTTTTCTGGAGGAAGCGACTGAGTATATTGATGAAGATGAGATAGCTGTAGTTGAGTTGAATTGGGCAAAGGAACCCACTCAAGTTAGTCCACGCTGGTTAAAACAACAAAAAGGAACCTATGATTTTGATGTTACTAAGGCAGACAGGCTTTTTGCATTGTTGATAAAGGAAGGACGCATCAAGCTGCCAGAAGGACATCCTATGCTACGGCCTGAAGGAGTGAAAGACAAAAAGTATTGTGGCTTTTATAACACTAATTCTCACTCTATCAATGATTGCCGAGTGTTCAGAATACGAATCCAAAAAGCTATCTAAGAGGGACAGTTGAAATTTGATGGCAAGATGAAAATTGATGATCAGCCTTTTCCACAAAATATGATTTCTTTCTCTATGAATATGGTCTCTGCCAATGATCTCAAAGGTAAAGGCAAGGTAAAGGTGTTGACCTCTGATAGAGCAAAGGAAAGTGGTGCTGTTGACCCGGATCGGCAAGTCACCAGTAGAGAGCTGCAGCAACGAGTTCGGTTTCAGAATAGCCGAACCGAGAAAGGTCAAACTTCCAAACCTAGAGTTACATCACATATTTTGCTAAACAAGTGGCAGAGAGAGCAAGAGAAGGAATACTATAAGAAGCAATGGTTTATGGAAGAATGCCAGAGGTATGAGGAAGAGGTATACCAAAGGGAGCAAGAAGAATACATGACAGAATAGGAGCAGTCTCATTGGGGTTGTTCGTTCTTTAGGCATTGTTGGAATGAAGGCTTGAGGTTGCCTGCAAGAAATAATTGTCTGGAGTGTAGTGCTCAGTACTCTGAGTATAGGCAATCTTGAGTCAACTGCCGTCCCATCTATGAAAGACTTGGAATGAAGGTTCCTGAAGAGGATCGGCGCTTAAAAATAGATGATTTTGAGAATCAGCAAAGGAAAAGATTTGCAGGTCAAGGTTGGATTCATGATAGGGTACATGACGAAGAAGCTGATTCCTATAGATATGTATGGCAAAAAGAATAGTGGTGTCCTCTAGGCCTGAAGAAAAGTCAGAAAAGAAGAGTTCAACGGTTGAGGAATAGAGAGTTGGAACAAGAAGTTACTGAGACAAAGCAAATATGGCGTCCTAAGAAGAAGCCTGATGGATGTGGTCCTTCGGCTGATGCTTGTATGGCTTTTTTCCTCCCATCAGAGTTTATAGCTCCCGAAAGCCAAGACGTCCAAGAAGAGGTGTACTCTGATTTTGATGAAAGTGAATGTCAGGATTTGATGGCTCAGCTTGTATTAACACGGCAGGCTATTTTTGACAAACCGGTCAAGAATCGTCACTTGAGACCACTCTATTTAAAAGGATATGTCAATGGCAAACCTTTAACCAAGATGTTTGTTGATGGAGGGGCTGCTATCAATATCATGCCTTATACTACCTTCAGAAAGCTTGGGATGACTAATGAAGAATTGTTGAAAACTGACATGGTGCTTAGGGACTTTGCTGGCAATCCTTCCGATACTCGAGGTGCTATCCATGTTGAGTTGACTATTGGGTCAAAAACTCTGATTACTACCTTTTTTGTCATTGATGGCAAGGGGGCATATAGCCTACTCTTGGGCAGAGATTGGATCCATGCTAATTGCTGCATTCCTTCAACAATGCATCAAATTCTCATTCAATGGATTGAAGATGATGTTGAAGTTGTACATGCTGATGATTCGGTAAGTGTTGCTGCCACAGAATCTACCTACTGGGAATATGAGGGCGTCGATTGTTTCTCTAGAAAAGTGTGGAAAGAAGGTCCTGTAAATGTTTTCAGTGAGGGTCAACAGCCGATCCAAGCAGTCGGCTCTCGTAGCAATTTTTAATGGGAAATCTCGTCGATGGCAACAAAGGAAAGTTGGGACGTGGTTTTATGTCGGCTGATAAGTTGGAAGAAATTAATGTTGGTGATGATTCTAAGCCAAGGCCGATGTATATTAGTGCAAAGTTAGACCCAGAATATAAATCAAAGTTGATAGATCTGTTGAAAGAGTTTAAAGATTGTTTTGCTTGGGATTACACAGAAATGCCTGGATTGGATCGTTCCATTGTTGAGCATCGATTACCCATTAAACCTAGATTTCATCCTTACAAACAACCTCCACGGAAGATATACAAAGAAGAAGTATTGGCCGATGTGAAGAATGAGGTTGAAAGATTAATAGAAGCAAACTTCATTCGGCCATGCAAGTATGCAGAGTGGATTTCAAATATAGTACCGGTATACAAGAAAAATGGAAAAATGAGAGTTTGCATAAATTTTAGAAATCTTAATAAGGCTACTCCCATGGATGGTTACCCAATGCCAGTTGCCAATTTACTGGTAGATGCAGCAGCAGGTTATGAAGTCATTAGTTTTATGGATGGTAATGCTGGCTATAATCAAATTTTTATGGCAATGGAGGATATTTCAAAAATAGCTTTCAGATGTCCTAGTCATATTGGTTTATTTGAATGGATAGTCATGACATTTGGGTTAAAGAATGCTGGTGCAACTTATCAAAGAGCTATGAATTATATTTTTCACGAGCTGATCGGCAAGATTATAGAGATCTACATCGATGATGTAGTGGTCAAGTCTAGAAATCATGAAGGACATTTAGCTGATTTAAGAAAGACTCTGGAGTGCACAAGGAAGCATGGCTTGAAGATGAATCCAAACAAATGTACCTTTGGAGTTTCAGCTGGTGAGTTTTTGGGATTTTTAGTTCATAAAGGAGGAATTGAAGTTAGGAAAAAGAGCATGGAAGCAATAGACAAAGTTGTGCCACCAACCAATCTCACAGAATTACAATCATTGTTAGGCAAAATCAACTTTGTAAGAAGATTCATATCCAATCTATTAGAGAGAGTTTTACCCTTTTCTCCTTTATTAAAGCTCAAGAAAGATCAAAAATTTGTATGTGGTGACATACAACAAAAGGCTTTTGATGAGATCAAGCAATATATGAAAGCACCACCTGTGCTGGTACCTCCACAACTTGACAAGCCTTTTAAGTTGTATGTGGCGGCCGGTAGCCTAACAATAGGATCGGCCCTTATGCAAGAATTTGAAGGAAAAAAAAGAGTCATAGCTTATCTTAGCCGAAAGCTGCTAGACCCGGAGACAAGGTATTCGGCTACAGAAAAACTTTGCTTGTGTGTTTATTACTCATGTACCAAATTTCGGCACTATTTGTTGAATGCCAAATGCATGGTAGTTTCTAGTTTTGATGTAATCAAACATATGCTATCAATGCCGATTTTGAATGGAAGAATTGGCAAATAGATTTTAGCATTGTTAGAATTTAATTTAAGGTATGAATCAGCAAAGGCGGTAAAGGGTCAAATTATTGCCGATTTTATTACCCAACATCGGGATCTTTCTGTTGAGGCAATGAGCATTGTGCCTTGGGCCTTGTTCTTCGATGGATCATCTTGTAACAAAGGTGGTAGTGCTGGTATTCTCTTGATTTCCCCACAAGGAAAAACTTTTGAGTATGCGGTTCCTATTGAATTTCATGTTACTAATAATCAGGCAGAGTATGAAGCGTTGCTTAGAGGGCTTCAGCTTCTTATAGAAGTAAAGGCTGTTGCTGTTGAAATCTTTGGGGATTCTAAGTTGGTGATTAATCAACTGAGTGGCCAGTATAAATGCAAGAACAATGTGTTAAGAGAATATTATGAAGAGTGTAGAAAACTTTTGAAGAGTTTTCTGGTAGTAACCTTGCATCATATCCCTAGGGAGTGCAATGAAGAAGTAAATAAGTTAGCTCAAGCTGCTTCTAGATATCGAGAGAGTTGGGAGGTTTTTGCTATAGAAGAAGGTGTTTTAAATACTGATCAAGTAGATGGTGATTGGAGATACGAAATTACCAATTATCTGAAAGGTCCATCTCAAAAGGTTTCCCGAAAACTCAGGTACAAAGCTCTCAAATTTGTGTTCCTTAATGATCAGTTATATTACAAGTCCATTGATGGAGTATTGCTAAAATGTTTAAGTCAAGAAGAGGCCAAGAAAGTGATGTATGAGGTTCACGAAGGATTGTGTGGTGCACACCAGTCAGCTTATCGGATGAAGTGGATAATTAGGAGAACTGGTTATTTTTGGCCAACTATGTTGGAGGATTGTTTTGAATATTACAAAGGGTGTCACAATTGTCAAAAATTCGGCAATATTAAAAAAGTTCCAGCATCTGCTATGAATCCCATAATCAAACCTTGGCCGTTCAGAGGATGGGGTGTAGATTTAATTGGTCAGATCAATCCTCCTTCTAGTAAGGGACACAAATTTGTACTCTTGGCCATGGATTATTTCACCAAGTGGGTTGAAGCTATCCCTTTGAAGAAGGTAACGTCAGAGAATATGATCAGTTTTGTTAAGGAACATATAATTCACAGATTCGGGATTCCTCAAACTATAACGACTGATCAAGGAACTCAGTTTACTTCTTCAGAATTCTGTGACTTTGCCAAAGGTATGGGGATTAAGTTGTATAATTCTTCTCCTTATTATGCACAAGCTAATGGTCAGGCAGAAGCATCAAATAAGATTATGATTAAAATCATCCAGAAGAAGATTGATGAAAAACCAAGGAGATGGCACTTGGTTCTTAATGAAGCATTGTGGGCTTACCGAATGGCTTGTCATGGGTCTACTCAAACGTCTCCCTATGAACTAGTTTATGGGCATCATGCTGTATTACCATGGGAATTATGGTCGGGTTCAAGGCGAGTTGTGTTACAGAAAGAAGTGGCAGAAGAAGATTATAAGAATCTGATGATAGATGAATTGGAAGATTTACATTTGATTCGTCTCAAGGCATTGGAAAATATTGAGAAAAATAAAATACGCGTCGCCAAGTATTATAACAAAAGGGTTAGGCTGAAGCAGTTCGCAAAAGGAGACTTAGTTTGGAAAACTATATTGCCAGTTGGAACAAAGGATAGGGCGTTCGGCAAATGGTCTCCAAATTGGGAAGGTCCTTTCCGAATAATAGAATGTGTACCTGGCAATGCATACATATTGAGGACTTTATTTGGAGAGGAGTTTACCAGAGCTATCAATGGAAGATTTCTTAAGAAATATTACCCCAGTGTTGAGGATGGTTCATGAATGTAGATCAGAAAAGCCGATAAAGAAAAAATCGCCTTTAGCCTAAAAATCAGATATAAGACTGAGAATAACCGATATTGTTCATATCACCTTTAGCACAAAATAGCCGATGCAGTTTGCATCGCCTCTAGCACAAGAATGTTTATGCAAGACCGGGTTGTTTTCAGCATTTTTCTGACAGTCGCAGGCAGAATTTTACCAAAAAGAATCAAAGAAATAAGTATTCTTCCAAAAAACGAGATTATTTATAGAAGTCCATCCTAATACAAACTACTCCTCAAATAACTTGTTGAGGACAGACTGGGGGTTTGTGGATTCGGCAAGGGCAGCGGCATGATCATCGTAGGCCTCCAGACGCTCATCGATGTCGTCGATCTCATCCGGGCGTCCTCTAGCGAAGCCAACTAGCTGGAAGGAGTAGTCCTCGTTGGTTCGGGAGGTCATTGCCGCCAGCCTGAGAGAAGCGCCAAGGTGCACACCTTGGATGACGGCCTGATCAATACGGCCGTCCACAGCATCAAGGCGTGCCTCGGATGTCTCCCTCTGGGCATTCACCTTGTCGACAATCTTGTTCGCCACCGCCTTCAAGCGGTCATTCTCCGCAGAAAGAGCTGGGTAGAAAAAAAAATGGGTCAGCAAGCAAGGGAAGCTAGAATGATAAAACCAAATGAAGATATCAAACCGGTGATAGCGTCGCAGAGTTGCTTCCGCTGGTCCTCCCATTCGGCTTGATCGATGCCGAATTTCTTAGAGATGTCGCCTAGCTCCTCCCGGGCTTTGTCCCTCTCCTAGCGAAACTTGAGCGCCTCCTCGTGAGAGTACGGATGGTGTGCATCTACTGGTTCCGCCAGGCCCCAAGGATTGAAATGATAGGAGCTTGAAGAGCTGGAAGAGCCGGATGATGGAGTTCCCGGTTGAGCTGCTGTTGCTAGAGGAAGGAGATGATATTGGCTAGAGCTGATAACCCTTATCCTAATGAATGAGGAAGAAAAAATCGAAACTAAGAGATGAACAAGAAAATTGCAAGGGGGCAAAAAGCTGAATCGTACCCACGACGCCAGCAGCGCGATGCTCTGCTTCCTTCAGCCTCCCCATCGGCAGGACGCTTGCCACGGTCGCCACTGTTCGCCGTTTGCTTTGGTGGAGGTTAGGGTTTTCTTCTGGAATGAATCGAACGAAGGAAGTGGAGGAGACGGATGTGAGAACGCTAAAGCGAAGATAGCGATGAAGGCTAATGGAAGGGTCTATTTATAAGCTAGAGCGAAGAGTCGTGGCGAATTCTATGGAGTCGTGGGGCGAGAATGCCGAACGGTGGAGTAGGGTTTTTCCCTTTCAGCTAGGCCGCTACTGGGCTGGGCCAGGCATAGGTTAAATCGGACGTCGCTCGACTGTCTCCCTGATTTGTTGGAGCGAGTATTGTTCGGCTATACCCTCACAACATTTAAATTAGGATTCGTTCGGCTATTGGAAGAACGGAGACAATCGACTACATTCTAATCGAGTAATTTAAGGGAAAATGGCCGATTGCTTTTTTCGAATGAATAAAAATAAGTAAACATAAAGTTGGTTGATCAAGGGAAAGAGGATATCATACTTAAGTTTATTACAAACCCAATGTCTACTTGTTCAGAAGATGATTGATTACCTCTATGGCTTCAGTCCTGATTTGGCTAACATTATCTAGCACTTTTTGATCTTCATCTTCAGAACTCTGGATGCTGGATAACTTGGTTTTGATTTGCTGGTCTTCTTTGATGGTCGAAGTTATCTTTAGTGAAGCTGCTTCTATGTCCTTCGGCAAATTAGCTATATGGGCCCTGTGAGACTGAATTTTGGCATTTAGTTCGGCTAGTTGAGCTTCTAGTCTGCTTTTTTTAACCTCCATGGCTTTCAGTTTAGGCTCCAAGGTTGTCAAGGAATTTCTTATAGTCTGGATATGAGAGTGAAGATCTTTAATCTCTAGCTTTTTCAAAGATCTATCCTTCTGCAGAGCAGCCCTCGAAGATATGTTCTTGGTTGCCCTTCTCACCATAGCAAAGTGGTCATCAAGATGGGCTGCAGATTCTAGGGGGGCCTTGAGAGCAGAGGGGATATCTTGATCAATGAGTTCAAGGAGGTCTTTTATCTGGTATGCATCCTGAACCAGACTAATGGTATCCTTGTTCAGCAGAATGATCACCTCTTTTAGCCGAGCCTGATTTTCCAGCGATAAGATTTGATGAGAAGTGATCTCTTCACCTTTCTCAATGATGTAGTCCTCAATAGAGAAGGAGTAACTGGTGGTCGGTTTAGTGATGTTCTTCTAAAGAAAAGAGAAGAAAGGAGGTGTTAGCCGATTGGGTAATTTTGCTAAAATATAGTATAAGACAAGGCATTACCTGCTGAGCTGATTGATCATCAGGATGGGTTATATCCTGGCTTGCTAGAGAACTTGGCTGGAGATTCAGAAGGGACATGTTTGGAGCTTGATCAGGAGAAGTTTCCCTTGCCAGTTCATCTAAGATTTCATCTATTCTCAATAAAGTAAATGATAATGAGCATAAGAGATAGATGTTATTAAAAAAAAGAAAGGAGAAAAAGAGAATTGGTTGAATAATGTTACCTATAGTCTCATCAGATTTATGAGCCTTTGAACCTTCAGCTTCATGAGTCTCTGAAGTTTCGCTATCATGGATTTCTTCATCTTCAGTAGAAACTTCAGGGGTTGGTTCTACATGTGCTGAGGTATTGCTTAATGTGGGAATTTCAACTTGTGGCTGCAATGGAAGTAATGAATGTAGAGGTGGTCAGATTTACTGCTAAGTGAGGTTGATAATCTGATAGAGAATAAAAGGTTCATACCTTAAGAGATAATTTGGCTTTCTTGGCCTTTGGTTTCTTGGGTAAGAGAAAACTTTCAGGTGTTTTCCTTTTGCTTTTTCCTCTTGAAGATGCAGCAGCTAAAATAGCAAGAGTTCTCATGAGTGCCTTTAAAGGTACTGAATCCAAAGTTATAGGAGTTTTCATGAATTCCTTTAAGTTTGGAGCATCAAACCCCAGGGCAGGCTTGGGACCAGCCGAATAGTACTGGATTGCTTTGGCTGGGGGAGTAAACTCAAGATCCTATGCATAACCAGATGTTAAAATAAGAAGTGGATTCAAGAGCAAGAAATGATGAGCATAATGAAATTACCTCACTATCAGAAGCAAAATTGGGTTACAAGTTTTTGCATAAAGAATGAACTGATATATTGAAGATATGAGCAGGCCATTCTTGCCACCAAGAGACAAAGAAGGGATGAGCAACATCTATTAGCCCAAATGGAGATGGTTCGTATGTTGGCAATTCCCATCCTAATTCAAAGATTTTCTTGGCTTCCATTCTTTCTGTTATTACTTCCTTTGACTTTATGATTATTGAGAAGAGGAATCTTAGAGGTAGTTGGCCACATCCTAATTGTCTGGCCACCATATTTGGATAGTAGAATTCATAGGTGGATTGCACTAACCTCCCATGATGAAATTCAGCTGGCAGAGTGCAAGGTTTGATAAAGGAGTTGAAAATCTCCGTGGATTCTTGACCTGAACAACCAATTTCATAGCTAAACTTGCAGGACAAAGTCAAATTTTCATTTTCTCTATAAGGAAACCAGAGCACATTGCCGAATCCTTTGAAAAATAGCTTGAAGAAATGACCAATGTCTATGTCAATGCTTATAGATGATGCTGCTTCCCCATAAGTCTGACAAGCCTTAACCTTTGCTGTATTGCCTTCAGCATAGTTAACTGAAGGAAAACTTAGATTGAAGAGGCTCACAGAGGTTATCTGATGCATATATAGCTGGAGCCACATTTGAATTAGCCACCAGGGACCATTCATACAAGAGATTTCTCCACCTTGGTGCATTTGAAGAGTAATCTGATGCATCATATGATAAATAGACCCTAAGAGATATTTGCCTAGTAGGATCTGAGTGCCTGCAGCTAGGTCTTCAGCCATCACCATGTGATTCAGGGTTGGTTCATTGGATTTTCCACAGAAGATGAATCTACATAGCCACATATTCATGAAGGCTTTCAACTCTTTGTCAGAGACGGTGCCAGATGCATTCATATAGTTCTAGATGTGTTTGACCCATCCACATCCAGAGCTAACGGCTCTTTGATTACTTTTGCTCTTGTACTTATAGGGGTATACTGGCAGTGACACGTTCAAGCCAGTCATCATGAACACGTCGGCTAGAGTGATGGTCATCATACCATGACCAAAGATGAAGGCATTAATAGTGTCAGACCAAAAGTCGGAAGCTGCTATCAAAAGGGAATCATTTCTGGGTGTTTTTGCTAAGGATAATTCTAGACAATGATTGATGTCTTGACTTTCCTAGTGGCTGCTGCTTTTCTCCAGCATTCTCCTGTACCAATTCCGCCATCCAGCGATTGGGGGAAATGGCCAATTCTTGAACGTGTTTGGCCATCGGTTTGGCGAGATGATCCCAGATTTGAAAGGGATTCTTTGGGTTTCCTTCTCGATAATTTTAGAAGGGTCAGGATTTCCCATTGGGTCGAGGAAATAGGAGTCGAGGTTGGCAGCATAAGGGATCAAAATCTGGTTCTTGTATTCCTTTAGAAGGTGATTGAAATCAAAGAGGAATAAGCCAAAAGAGGAACGGGAGGATCAAATGAAAATTGCCGAATATAAGTAAAGTTTACCTTTGGGATTTCATCCTGGGTCGCCATTGAAGATTCGAAGTAGGTCCGAGGTTGCGCTGAAAGCTTGAATTTTTGGGCAGCGGCTGCGGTGTTGAACGGTGCTGACCTAGGAGGAAGGAGGAGCTTATGGTCAATTTCAGAATAAAACAACTTTTATCCCAAAATTGAGGGGGCATGTGTTAACACTGGATTTTGGTCGATTCTGGAGGATGACAGGTGGACCCGCATGTGGGAAGAAGGGTATTCGGCAAACAAAACAAGCGGTCGGCTAAATGCTTGTGCGGTCGGTTACTCCAGAAGGCGATGACTCCATTCAGGAAAGCAGAAGATGGCAGGCGAGGCCGATCGAAAAGATGAAAGTTGTAATAATAAAGGACTCTGAGAGTTTAGGGTAAGGAATCGTAAGTTTCCAAGTTTGTTTAAAAGTTCCTTTGTAAATCGTAGTCTTCTAGGACTCGTGTTTTGTCTAGGGTATAAATATTGACCCTCGACCATTGTAATAGGGGTTCACAACTAGATCAATACAACCGGCCCCGTGCCAACTTTCGAGTCCTTTTGTCGTGTCATCGAGTTCTTCAAGAGGAGTCATCGATCCGTCGACCTTCGTAAGTTCCGACAACCTTGTTATCATGTTTAGTATCATGCAGTGGATTTAAACGTGATGCAAGTAGTCTTGTTTGTTTTCAATGGTCGTGCGGCGGATCTTTGCTTGACAATCAAGAAGTCTTTGCTTATGCTTTGTTTATGAGTAGATACCGTGTGGCAGGCGTTTGCTCAATATGCTTAGTGAAAGCAAGATAGTTATCGGCTCTATTAGATATGGCAAATCTAAATAGATTCATTAAGTTATCTAGTGTTGCATGTTTTAAATATTTTATATATTTGTAACACACTTCTGCCCAATCTAGATTGATATTGTTCGGCTCTCTCTTATGGTTTTATTCGTGCTTCGACGATCATTGCTTTTCATACTACCTTTGCAAATAGATAACATGCTCATAATGGCTGAGTTATTTTAATCTAGATTGTCACATGTTGCGGGTTCATGCATGTTAATCACATTTAAGCTTTAACGAAACCAGGTGTCGTGCGGCAGATGCAGGTTTTAGATTAGTTTAATCATTTTTATTTGCACGTTCCTTCTTCATGGACCCCAATTCGGCTGGACTGCTGAGCTTGGTTATGCATTAACTCATAATTAATTTCACTTGTTTCAAACATGTCTTCCCATGCACATGCATTCGGCAATCAGGTCTTTACATGCATTCATCTTACGATTAGCTGAATGGTTTATAAACTTGTTGGCAGACAGCTCTCTATAGCCGTATGTCGTTGTAAGTGGCTTCAGGGCCGTATATGTGGAACTGTCTGGTCTCACCCGACATGTTCTGGTTTGGCATTTAATTGTTTTATCCCTTGTTAGTTTTCAGGTCAAACTGACTGGCACACTTCCGGATCACGAAGCACTCGAGAACCCGATTGAAGCTACGCTTTCCGGCTTGCTGTGTGTGAGGCACAGTGTGTCACATTTTGTGTCAACATTCTCCTACAATAATAGCTATCAAGAGAGCACCAATATGGCTCCATTTGAAGCTTTATATGGTCACAAGTGTAAGACGCCTCTGAATTGGATTGAGCCTGGTGAAAGAAGGTATTATGAGATTGACTTTGTCAAAAAAAGCTAAAGAGTGAGTTCAAATCATTCAATAACATATAGAAGCTGCTCAATCAAGACAAAAGAGTTATGCAGATAAAAGGAGAAGTCCTATTGTGTTCCAAATTGGAGATTATGTGTATCTGAAGGTGTCCCTAATGAAGAAAGTACAAAGGTTTGGAGTGAGACAAAAACTTGTTCCTAGGTATATCGGTCCATATCAGATCATTGCACAAAAAGGACACATAGCCTACAAACTCCAATTACCTTTAGAAATGAAAGTTATATTCAACGTTTTCCATGTCTCCCAACTCAAGAAATGTCTTTGTGTGCCCGAAGAAGCTATTGAACCCATTAGTGTTAAGATTCAGTCGGTTTTGACCTATGAAGAAACACCTATTCGAGTGCTTGAGACAATGGAAAGAGTGGCTCATAACAAAGTCATTAAGTTCTACAAGGTGATTTGGAATAATCATAGTGAGCAAGATGCTACATAGAAAAGAGAAGATTATCTACATGAGGTCTATCCGAGTTTCTACGAGAGATGGTAGGTCATATAAATCTCGGGACGAGATTTCTTTAAGGGGGAAGGGTTGTAACACCCTAGGTGTTAAGCAAGCATTTAACATTGGCATTGCATGAGCACAAGCATCATTGGTCATTCATGAGCATGGACATCTCAAATTTTATCTCTATGATTGCTTATATCACATGTGTTTATTACTAAATGCTTTACATATGCTAGGATTTACATGTGACCCATATACAAAATGTTTGTGGGACCTTAGGAATACCTTTAACATGTTTAGTATGTCATATGGAGCAACTTTGGTATTCATGACTTGGACCAATTTGACCTCTAAGTCATGGTTATAGTGTAAGTTATCATTTTCAAGTTGCATGTTTGACCTAAGTTGAACTATACTCTAGAGACTTTGCATGGTAGTGCACCCTTAAGCAAAGTTATAGTACTTGACTAGAGCAACAACTTTTATTTTTGAGTCAAAGTCTAATTTGGTGCATAGCATGCTCAAAAATAGTCCACAAGTAGCAATAGCATTACTATTTTTGAGTTTGAAAAAAAAGTCTAGGATTGCGTTACAGTTTCAAGTGCTGCACTTTGGGATGATATAACTTGCGAACCATTAGGATTTATGCCAAAGTCCTTTTAGCAATATTATATATCATATGTAGCTCTACAACTTTTGCTGATAGAGCTTTTGCTAAGAACGAACGGATTTGGAGTTAGATGATCGCTAACTTGCTTTGTTAGGCGTGTTATCGGGGTCTGATGGCCACGGATGCCAGGCCATCAATGGCTGACTAGGGCAGGCTAGGCGCACCATGTGGTGGCCGTACATCGGTGTTGGCCCAACCGATCAGGCCAGTGTGGAGGATTAAGTCGCGCGCCTCTGCTACTCGTTCCTTCACTGTCGCGCCTCGCTTCTCTCTCGCCCACACCAAAGCAAAGCAAAGCACAGCACCGCCGCGCCATCACCGTTGCTCCGCCATGCCCACTCGCTGCCATCGCCACACCATTCCCCAATCGATCGCGCCAACAGCTCCGCCATTGTCACCTCTTCCACCGTGACCCACTTGCCCCTCCTACCGAGCTAGGGTAAGGGCGCATTTTGCTTCACCACCACCGTGCCGTCACCGGAGTGCCACCACGCTCGCTGCTCGCTGTGGCCTGGCCATTCCACTACCCCACAGGCATCCATCTCCTTTGGTCCAGCACCCCACTAGTGTCTAGTAGCTTAGGTCGAATTGAGGGTTGATGCTACTATGTGTCAGTGCTGGAATGGTTCGCCGCTCTACACATGGCTGCCATTGCCACCGTGGCACCTGAGCTCACCGTGCCGAGCTAGCCCATCGCCTCCCTTCTATTTTGCGACCCTTAGGTTAGGTAAGCCTTGACCTAGCATATGGCATGACGAAGACCCACCTCTCACCGCCATCTTGCCGGAACGGTGGGAGCACCGTCGTGTGGGCATGCACACAGTCAAAGCTCATCGTCGCCTCACCAAAACCCTAACCACCCTAGATAGCCTTGTTAGGAGTATGCCCTAGAGATAATTATAGAGATGATTATATTGTCTTGTATCCATGATATATTATGAGTTCATTAAATTTCCATTAAAGACAACCTATATTGATTAGCAATTATGTGAATTATTTGTGAAACTCTTTTACTTGAATGGTTATTCTAATGTTGTCCCTGGTCAGAGTTCGTGTGTGAACACACATGAATAATGGATCAGCACATTATTAGTTGATGACTATGTTTCACAAGTCATAGACATGGAGATGTCAAACTAATAATGTGGGCACATGTATGACATGGGGCTGGACTGACCCAACGTGAGATGTCGTTATTATCTCTATTCACATCATGTACATTATGTCCTTAGACCTGAGATTGTTGTATGTATTCACGATGTGAAACGACCTACTCAAGGACTATCAAACGCTACTCTGTAACAGGGTAGTTATAAAGGTGGTTTTTGGATTTGTCGGGAAACATACTTTGAGACATAGACATTCAAGATGGAATTTGCCCCTCTCTATATATGAGAGAGATATCACTAGATCACTCTAATGATTAGATCAAGAAATGCATGGCCATATTTGGGTTAAGTGTTAACCTATGAGTTGGACCAAATATCGTATGGCAAGGGAATAACAAGTATATGGTTTTGTGGTGGTTCGTCTGATATGATCTTTGTGTATGCATAGGAGTTGACATGCCTTGCTAGAGGCTGCTATCAACTAATGGTCGAGTAGGAGTACTCAGGCTATGTCTATGTGTGCATGAACCCATAGGGTCACACGCTTAAGGGGCTAGAAGCCTAGTTCGGATTGGATCCGAATTAGACAAGGCTTAGGGTTACTAATGGGCCTCTAACTCAGGAGCTCATTAGGAACGCCTATAAATATGTGGGGTGGGGCAACGGGGCAAATCAATCCATGCCTTTTAGCAGCCGCTGCTGCCCATCCTACGCCCGCACCTGCTACTCCTCGTGGACTTAGCAGTCCAGAGGCGCAATGCTTCCTCCCTGTACGTGTGGATACCTCGAAGGTGCTGCATCTGGAGCACAAGGACGAACTGCACGAAGGGGACGGATGGACGGATGACCTTGCAACTGCACGGCACTGCTACGACGCATTCGACTACATCAAGTCGCTTTCGCTGTACCTGCGCGTCTAGTGGTAATCCTGTGATCTATAACTAGCAGTAGATCCTAGTTTTATGAGGTCGAAATTTTTGTTTTCCAGCTAGCGTAGCATCCTCATAACCATTTAAGCCTCACTTGGAGTCCATGAAGCTATAGCATACCTCATCGGAGCATGAGGTGGGCAGAGAACGTCGGTGTACCACCATGTTGCCTTCGCCGTCTGCCATCGACACCGATGAGGGTGCTCTAGTGCACCACCGGTCTAACGAAAGGGTACTACTAGGTGCGGGGGATCACAGGGAGCACGTAGGTGTCGTCTTCGTTGTCGGTGATCTCGCTGTCGGTGAGATATCACTAGCCGAAGCACCTCCCTTGCTCTAGAGTCACTGGCGTGCGGGTCCCACTGACTAGCGGGCCCCAGCTGTCAATCTGTTATGAATTGAATTTTTATTTAATTTTCTAGATTTGAAAGCATGTTTCAAAAATTCATATCTTAAGCGAGGAGTGTCTAATTTTGGTGAACCAAATTTTGTTGGGTTCCTCATGATGTCTAGTATTTGATAAAAATATGAGATGCATTGTTTATGGTATTTTTCAAGGAGAATAAAATGTAGTTAGATCAATGCTTTTTAAATGGTTTCTATCTTGAAAAATGCATAACTTGGGTTTGGTATATGCAAAAATTGTGATTCCAATTTTGTTGAGTTTGTATTGACATGCTATAGCTAGGAAAAATATTAAACTTGCAGTAAACTTGATTAGAGTAAGGACTTTCTGTTTCTCTATTAATAAATGGTGTTTTCTAAGGAAATTCATAAGGATAAAAACAAGTAAAAATTACCATGCAGATTTTTGTACAGTATTATGGTATTAGGATGAAGCTAAAAAAAATATAAAATCTATTGCTTGACACTTTTTTATAGGGTTAACTATTTTCACTAAAATAAACTTTGCTAACTTGTCATTTTTATAGAGGATGTTACATATGTTCAAATGGTATGAAATTTGTATAGTAGCCTATTGGGAGCACTTGGAAGCAACTATAATTTTTTGAGAATTTACTGTGCACATTTGATATATGTTTGTTATTTCACCTAATTATCTAATAATTTAATAAAGGCATTTAAATAAATAAATTGGGCTTGACCATTAGGTTTTCTTGAGTGTATTTGATATTCCTCGATTGTTGGTACATTTGGTGATGTCTAATTTTGAATGCTTATATGCAGTGAAAATATTATTGCTCTATAATTCTATCATAAAGGTTGTTTTGAATAGATTCTGTCACTTGATGAATTGCTTTGGCAAGATGTGATTTGTTGTAAAAATGGTTAATAACAAAGTTATAGGGAACTCCTTCATCTATATTATGTCAAAATGTCAGGGTAGTGGTGAAAGGTCCTAATGGCTAGAGGGGGATGAATAGCCTAATAAAAATTTCTACAACAATACTTAACAAAATGGTTAGATAATTATAAGATAAAGCAAGTGTTGCGCTAGCCTACTCAAAATGCAAGCCACCTACCATAATTCTAGTTTAGATAGTGTTATTCACATAATAACTATGACACTACCCTATGTTAGTGTGCTCTCAAAGGCTAACTAAAGAGCCACACCAACCAAGCAAGTAAGCTCTCACAACTAGCTACACTAAAGAGCTTGTCAATTAGTTTGTGGTAAAATAAAGAGAGTGATAAAAAAGGTTATATCGTTGTGTAGATGAAGAAATCAATCAATCACAAGGATGAATAACAATGAAGACCAATCACCTCAGATTCAATGATGAACACAATGATTTTTATCGAGGTTCACTTGCTTGCCGGCAAGCTAGTCCTCGTTGTGGCGATTCGCTCACTTAGAGGTTCACGTGCTAATTGGCTTCACACGCCAAACCCTTAATACGGTGCCGCACAACCAATATAAGATGAGGATCACAAGCCATGAGCAATCCACTAGAGTACCTTTTGGCTCTCCACCAAGGAAAGGTCAAGAACCTCTCATAATCACCACGATCAGAGCTAGAGACAATCACCACTCTTCGCTCAATGATCCTCGCTGCTCTAAGCCATCTAGGTGGCGGCAACCACCAAGAGTAACAAGTGAAATTCATAGCGAAACACGAACACCAAGTGCCTCTAGATGCAAACACTCAATCAATGCACTTAGATTCTCTCCCAATCTCACAAAGATGATGAATCAATGATGGAGATGAGTGGGAGGGCTTTGGCTAAGCTCACAAGGTTGCTATGTCAATAAAAATGGCCAAAGGTGTGAGCTTCAACCAGCCATGGGACTTAAATAGAAGCCCTCATGAAATAGAGCCGTTGTACCCCTTCACTGGGTTCAGCGCGGGGTGACTGGACGCTCTGGTCCAATCGACCAAACGTAGCACTGGACGCTCCGTTCGTGAATACCGAATGCGTCCGGTCACTCCTAGACCGCCACGTGTCTAGTTCAAGACAAGGTAGCCATTGCAGCCCACACTTTCATGCGATCGAACGCTCAGACCAGACGCAGAACTACAAATGATCGGACACTAAGCCACCAAGTCCGGTCGAGTCCAGTAAGCATCCATGCTCGACCGGACACGTCCGGTCACTCCGGACCGAATGCTGCCAGCATTCGATCAACTACACTACCAAACACTAACCATGTAGATTCATACCGAACGTGTCCGGTCGCACTGTGTAGTTCAGTCCTGAGCCACATACTGAACGTGTCCGATCTCCATACCGGACGCGTCCGGTCACTCTGTGACCAGCGCGACTAACTCGTTTTCAACTCTATCTTCTTCACCCTTGCTCAAATGTGCCAACCACCAAATGTATCACCTTGTGCACATGTGTTAGCATATTTTCACAAATATTTTCAAGGGTGTTAGCACTCCACTAGATCCTAAATGCATATGCAATGAGTTAGAGCATCTAGTGACACTTTGATAACCGCATTCTGATACGAGTTTCACCCCTCTTAATAGTACGGCTATCAAACCTAAATGTGATCACACTCTCTAAGTGTCTTAGTCACTAAAATAAAATGGCTCCTACAATTTATACCTTTACCTTGAGCCTTTTGTTTTTCTCTTTCTTCTTTCTAAGTCCAAGCACTTGATCATCACCATGGCGTCGCCATCTTTATGATCTTTATTTGCTTCACCACTTGGAATGTGCTACCTATCTTCTGATCACTTGATAAACTAGGTTAGCACTTAGGGTTTCATCAATTCACCAAAATCAAACTAGAGCTTTCAAGTGGGCCAAATGGTTTAGGAGTTATAGTTGTTTAAAGTTGATCTCCCAAAATGCTTGTTTTCTCGGATTTCTAGACAGAACTAGAAATATTACCTGTTTTGGTTAGGATAGAGTTTGAATTAGCTTGTGGTAATTAAATTAAAGTTGTAGAAAATTTTATAAGCTTTCCATAAAGTCTAAGATCATAGTATTTGGATAGGTAGAACTATAGTTATGATTTAAACTTGTAACTGTTATGTGTAGCTCAGAAATTATCTTATGAAGAATATTAGAAATGGATAGAGAAGACTGATGCACCTACTCAGTAAACAAGGAATTAACGTTGTTATTATTTGTGTAACTTAACATCATTATCATAGCATCATATACATTCCCATGTCACATCATCCATGATCCTTCTTATGCATTCATGGAACTTACTTATGCATATGCATACAATAGGTGCAGCCGAAGGGATCACATTGGTGGAACTCGGAGCCAATCCACAAGAGGAGAGCCAAGAGGTGCAGCACCAGGAGATTCTAGGAGAAGGAGAGCCTAAAGTTGATCATCTTCTTGAGTGCCCGGATCATCAACCTATCACATTTCTGAAAGACAAGCCTCAGAGCATTATAAGTCTCCCTATTTTATTAATGTCACCTAAGTTACTTGTATTGCTACATTATGTGATAGGAGTTGTTTGGGAACACTTGCTGCATATTACCTTTCCTTGACCAGAAATATCTACCATGAATCCTATTTGAGTCCAGGAACACTCCTTATGCTTAGCTATGCTTAGACCGATAGAAGTCGGGTGATTTTCTGTCACCTGTGAGCCATAGGTGATAACTCGATCACGGTTGGCTATATTGTGCTATCGTGGAACATAACTTGGTGTTGTTGATTAATTGGAGACCGGGCAGAGTCTTATGTTGGTGGTAATCACAGTGATTCCGTCTGTGTCGTTTAAGGACCAGTCGTTGGAGGTCATCTTATCATGTTGAACGCATGCCTCTCACATAGTTGGCTGGATAAGTCATTCCGACTGTGAAGCTGAGTAGCTCAACTCAGGCCAGGGACACGAGTAATTAAAGTGCGCACTCTAGAGGCACTAAGGATGTACGAAGAACCAATGGCGTAAGTCTAAGGGTGAGTTCAAATCCTAAGCTTCCTGGCAGATTGGTAGTATCTTTGAGGGTGCGGCACTGGTCTTACCCATGATTTAGACTAGAGTTGTACCAAAGGTGACCTGATGCGACCTCGATGAGGGAAGTATGGGTGTGTGTTAGGAATAATTCCCTAGCTGGGTAGGAATCGATTCGAATCGCCGTCTCTCTCGGATAGTGAGAACTTGATAGGAGTGCGCTTCATCGTAGTAATTGATGGACGTGTTGGTTATGAGGTTATGAAGGGGGTCAACTTGATATGGTTATTATTGTATTGACTTAATGGTACCAACATATTTGGCGTAGGATAGTTGCTAATCTAGTATAAGATAGGATTAATAACTAGTGATTCATAGTTTAAAAGATATTGGATAACTAATGCTTTTATATAAATAATGTCTATCAGATCTACTTATAAAGCCTTGCATACTCCTTGATGTCTTAGTATTTTAGTTGATGATGGGAAAGTCTAGCTGTGTACCTTCTCGTACTCAGGGTTTTATTCCCATTGTTGCAGATAACGTGATGTACCACGACTACTGTAAGCACTGCTTTGCTCCTGTAGTGGATGAGGAATAGGACCATGGGCATGGGCATTCTATATATCATCTCACCCTTGTGCTTTTGTTGGAGATGACTATAAAAATTGGCTATGTATCTAAACTACTGTTGATGTCGTTCTGAACTATGTTGCTTCCGCTACTGTTAAACTGATATTGTAATAACTATGTTGGAACTCCAATGTATGACAAACTATTTGTGAACTCGTTGTAACATGTGGCTTGTATGTTGAATCATGTACGATCTTGGCTTGTATGTTGGTTGATTCGAGATCCTTCGTGATACTCGATGGACTACTGGATTTATATGGGCTCAAGTGTGATAGTTCGACTACCTCGGTGGTTGCTATTGCACTTGTGCCCTTATAAATTAGACGGTTATATTACAGCCGCTGCCTAGATCCAGCTCCTCCTCCCTGGCGCGTAGCTCCAGCTTGTCCTCCTCGTCGCCATATCAAGATCCGCGCGGCGCAGATAGACGGCTACAACGGCGACGGCGACTGCACCGGGGACTTCCTATCGTAGCCTGATCCGTATACCCTCGCCAACGGCTACGACATCTTCTCCGATGCGGCATATCCCTTTTAGGACTTGAGCAATGTCATTGCTCCTCGGATGGGCATGGCGACACTTGACCTCAACTCCCAGGGCCAAGGGTGGCCCGGAATGGTGGGCTATGATGGCCTCCTTCGCTCCGGCCCACACGATGGAGGCATCGACGACAGCATGGACCCCCCTCCCGTTCATGTCCGCAGCGGCAGTCGTATCCTCGGCTTACGTGCGGCTCACATTGGCGGTGGAGGAGGCGCCATGGCCGCTCGCACCGTGTCGTCATCCTCCGGTGGTGGCCGTGGCCCTCACGTGCCTCCTGTGACCGCCAGTGTGAGGTTCACATTTGTTCTTGCTGGATGGTCTAGTTCTGTACATGACATGAGTGTTCACTGATGCTATGACCAAGTACAACCACGTCTTTCCACATCCACCCACAGGTAAACACCTTCCAATGCAGCATTTGCAGGTTCTAGTTTAACTAGTTGAAACTTACAAAATTGTTCCATTGTGTAGAAAAATTTTACATGGTGGACTCGGGCTACCCAAACCGTCCGGGTTATCTTGCGCCCTACAAGGAACCAAGTACCATCTTCCATAGTATCGCGACGGCCCGAAGCCACAAGGTAAAAAAGAGATCTTCAACTACGCACATTCATCTCTTAGAAATGTCATCGAGAGGTCGTTTGATTTTTTGAAGATGAAGTAGAGGATTTTGTTGCATATGCCAAGTTATGCACCTCATCAACAAAGTCAAATTATTATTGCATGCATGGCACTCCATAACTTCATTAGAACGAGTGGAATAGTGGATAGGGACTTTGATCGTTGTAACCGTGATGAGAACTATGTTCCACCGGAGGCATCGGCCTCTCAGCCACGTACTCGTCAACCGCCGGCAAGGAATGAATCTACAATCATGAATGGTTTCCGTGACCAAATAGCCCTTGGTTTGTTAAATAGAACATGCCAATTTGAATGGTGTACTTCAATTGTAATGTGTGTGATTGATTTATATGGTTGAGGACAATTAAATTGTGTACCCGGAACTATTGAATAATTATGCAATAAAGTGTAATTTTTTATTGTTTGTAAACACCGCTGGGCATGGCAACACCACCAGCGTGCAGCATCTCGGCGAGCAGCAGCTAGACGCCCAACAGCAACAAGGCCAGCATGCAACATGCATGGCTGTGCATGGCTGTCAATTAATGAAGCAAATCAGTTAATAAATAAGGGTAAATCAGTTTTTGTTTGATACAGTGCTAAACATTTGTCATGTATCTAAACTCCCAGATGTAAAGTTTGAATGACTAAAGTTTTACGGTAAAAGATTAGGGACAAAAGTTTTGCCATTCCAATGCATTTAAACAGGCACTTAGTCATGGGAAACAAAGAGCGCCGTAGTGACAACGAATTTGGTTAAAATAGCCGAATTATGGTACTGTTTGTTTCGAGCCTGGGAGATGTAACGGCAATGTAATCGGGAAGCGGCGCTATCTGTTACAGCGGGAGAGAAATACAACTTTGTTTGGTTGGCATCCGCATTAGTGGGTCCGCCTAGCGTGATCGGATAGCAGGGCGAGAGGAGCGCTAACGGAATTGAACTAGCCTGGATCAGGTTCCTCTGTTATCGACTATCAGATGCTCGATATCATGAAGCCCAACTGTGCCCTCTTCTACGTTGAGTGAGTGCGCTTCCTGCGCTTTTAGCATCTTCTGTTGCGCTGGAGGCGATGTCAACTCTTCTTGCTCCATCAACTGATGATCGTCAAAATGGCCGAAGTAGTGACACAATTCACGTAATAACAAACACATAAAAGGTAGATTGAGAAGTACTGCAAGAATAAGGTGAACTACTCACATCTAAAGCCTTCTGAGCCTCTTGTTCGATCCAAATGATCCCATGGTCGGCTGCAGCATTGCACGACAGAACAACATGCTCGAACCTGCCCTCTGTTGGAGCTGCCGTCCTGACCTCCGGTGGAAATCTTACACATCTACATAAATAACAACAGGGCTTACAATTCTAAGTAGCAGTGACTCCATAACTCAAATTCTAAGAAACCAGAGAGTATGGATTCTGCTTTTCGGCAGAAACCGGAGTAACATGTCAAGTAAATAGTTTGGTTTTGAATTCTTGCTAGAAACTAGCCAACCAGGAGAAATACTTTTATTTACTCGCATGAAAATCACCCATAATGGTGGTTCTCATGACAATCACCTACCCATCTCACATTGCACAAAGCGCCGTTCGGCTTGCTGAATCTTGGCTAAAATTGGCTGAAAAACACTGTTCTGGCTAAATTGTTGTGAGAGAAAAATATGGTTTCGACTGAAAAAACAAGCCGAACAAGTCGGTGTCGGTTTCTGGGTAAACCGAACGGGGCCAAAGTGATTTTATTTCACCGAAGAAACGTATCAGGGAGAAACAAAACCAGAACAGAAATTGGAGAGCCTATAGCCCCAAGGGTGCCTAAATTACATCAAAGGTGCAAATAATTTAGAATGTATATTATTTGTTCAGAAGCTTATCAAATTCCTATCTTTTTTCTTGAGGAAATGTTCAGATCCTATCTTACCAAGTATGCATGAAAGAAGAGACGAGAGAGGTGTGCAAGTAATGAATCGGATAGAGTCTTGTTACGTTTTGCACCATTGAAATTTCATCCAGTGATCCGACTTTATCGAAGTGACCTAAAAGGTGTAGCAGATTTAGAGAACCAATGAGAACTTGGCAAGAAATACCTGCAATTCTTCCGTTCCACGATATGGAACACTGTGCCAGGAGCGTAGAGTTTAGCTGGATCCGTGAGCTTCCCTTCTGAGACAAACGTATCTCTCATGCAAATGAAACATAGCAGAAACGGCAAACTGCAATGCCCGCAGGAGAAGAAATGTGAGGCGTGCTAGTAGTAAAAAACGATAGCAACTAAACTGCAGTCATCAGAGCATACTTACCAGAAGACAGATCCAAAAATGTGCTGCAAGGGCGCCGGAGTTCTGGGCAAGAAATCATCCTGCAGAGGTTCCACATATGTGCATGATCACGATGATTGCCAATTGCTAAAATAGTAGTAGTAGAGGCCATTACTCGTTCTTGTAGCAGTGTCATTGTTCACAAGCAATGGATAGATGAGCCGAGCAAACAAGAAAGAGTTACAAGAAACTCGGCAGACTTGCCTGCAACACGACGGAGTGGACAACGTCCGCGTACTCGACGGCAAGCACGAGCGACATGCACCGTGGCGGCGCCATGGCGTAGCACGTCACGTCCTCGCGGCGGAGCCCGAGCCTACCGAGCCAGCACCTCACCGCCACAACGGCCGCCAGCGCGGCCACGCCCGCGCCGAGCGAGTGGCCCACGAACACGAGCCGGCGGCACCCGGCCTCCGCCACCGCGCGCAGCAACGCGGGGCCCTCGCGGTCGAGCAGCCACACGGCGGCGCGGAGCAGGCCGCGGTGAGCGTGCCCTCCAGCGAAGGGCTCGGGCCCGCCGGCGTCGAGCAGGAGGCGGTAGTCCTCTGGCCGCGCGAGGCCGAGGCCGCGCACGGCGAGCACCACCTCCCCGCGGGCGCGGTCGTGGAGGAGGCGGTACGGCGGGCAGAGCGGCGACGACGACGGCGTCCCCGGCTGCTCGTCGTCGTAGGCGGCGAGCGCGGCACGGGCTCGAAGGATGTGGGCGAGGCCGCGGGCCACGACGCGCTGTCGTCGGCGCCCGAGAGGGAGAGGCGGCGGGCCACCCACCGCACGCAGGCGAGGGAGAGCGCGCACTCGGCGGCGCAGGAGAGGTCCATGCCGCGCGCGCCGCGTGGAAGCGTGGCATTCTTGCGGGGCAAGGGATTTTAGAGAAGGGGACGACCGAGCGAGGCGTTATCGAAGGCGAAGGGTGTTGATTTCGGCATCGCGCAGAGTTAAGCGGAATACTATTTTTCTCTCACATGAAAGTATTTTTTTCTAATATTAAATCAGCCAGTAAATAATTCACGATAGTTTACGACGAAACGAACAGGCTAAAGGGAGGCAATCAGACAACACGGCAAAAAAATTCAAAAAATCTAGATCGGAGAAATTATAAACCTTCCCCTTCGGTAGCACTTCAGCAACTGCTAGAGCCCAGACGTCTGATCTAGGCGTTGGCGTTCGGACGCCCCACAGGGCTCGACCCCCCTCATCCGCTTCCCAGCCCCTTCCCTAGTTCAGCACCGGACGCTACCAGCACGCCTCCGGCGACGCGCGCAAGGAGCAAACCCGCTGGCGATGATACGATACCGGGGCAGTAGCATGGACCGCCGCCGCCGCCCTGAGATCGCGCGCCCGCACGAACTGTCGTTGTTGCGTCTTCGTCGATCGAAGAGCCCCATTAACACCGACGAACCGCGCGACCTGCGATGCCTACAAAGAGCCCCGCTAGCCTCTGTGTTGCGCGAGTCCGCACGCCCCCAGATTGTCCTGCAACCCGCCGTGTCCACCCCACGGCCGCGACGAGCATGCTGCATGCCCAGCGCCCCCATGCCCACAGCACCCCCGCATCCACCGGCCCCAGCACCTCCGCCCGCTAGGCCCCGGCGAACCACGCGCCCCCGTCCGCCCCGGCTCGCCCGTCCCCGGCCGAACAACATAGAAAGCTAGAATAAAACACGTGCAACAACACGCAAACAACTACTGCAATATTACGCTAAAGCAGCTGAAACACAATAAAACATATATATTGCAACAATAAGGAGCAACAGCTGCAACATTGGGATGAAGCAGTTGAAATACCATGAATATATTATTGCAACAACAAGGAACAACAACTGAAACATTAGGATAAAGCAGCTGAAACACCATGAACATATTATTGCAACTACACCGAACTAACTGCTGCAACAATAGGCTGAAGGAGTTGAAACATTTAGAACATATTATTGCAACACTGGTGTGAAGCATATGAAACAACGCTCTAAATAAAAACACTTGCAACAACATGGAACAACTACTGCAACATGAAATTGAATCAACTGAAACATACTGCAACATCTCAAGTAGTACTACAGCAACATCTTAAAAATATCTGTTGCAATAACCCAAAAAAATCTCATTGCAACATTCGAAATCATATGTTGCAACATAAAAAAAATAATTGCAACACGGTGAGATCTGACCCCGAGAACTCACGGAACCCTAGCCACCACCGCATCCCTTAGAGGAGGAGGAAAAGGAGGAGGAGGAGGAGAAGGGCTCAGATCCAAAGGAGTAGGTGGAAGAGGAGAGCTCAGATCCAGAGAAGGACCCACCTACCTCGCCAGAAGCCGTCGCCGTCGCCCTCTTCTCCGGTGGCATAAAAGTCATGTGTGGCAGAACCGCTTAATCTAATGCCTCCCAGGAGTGCTCGTCTTCCATTAGACACTAAGCACCCAAAGAAGAACACTAAATTACTCGGTTCCATCGGGCACACCCCAGGAAAGAACCCGAAAATTCACATTTTCGCCATCAGGATCACAAATGAGAGAATAAAGCTTACATCATTCTTAACCATTTCTTACATCACTTTTAATACAACATTAGAGTATAATATTTATCATTATAACAGCGGAATATAATCATATTATCAGAGTTATGACCAATTTAATTTAACAGCGGAATATTAACATGTGATCAAAATTACAACAGAAATAAATATCTAATCATGACATGATGAAGTGTTGATATGTAAACCATGACAATAGATTATGAAACTTTCATTTATAAAAACATTTAGTGGGAGTTATAAATAAAGACTACGATCGCAGCGTAAAGGAAATCTTCGCTGAGCCCTAAGTACTCAATTGTACTCAACAAGACTTACCCAACAGGGGAAAAGAAATGACTCCAAGGATATGTAAGGCTGTCTAGCTTGTGGATTTATTGCATTTGCAGGAAAGCATTACTAAGCGTGCGCCCTTATATTCGATTTTTATTAAGAGCCGCATTGGTTCATTAACTAACCATTCTATGTAAACAGCTGTACTACTTTCAAGCAGGTGGTAAGCAATCAGATTTCTTTTTTTCATCTTTCACATTCCAGTTCTTACTACGGTGCTAGGCATAAGACAAGCCGTACCGACTCGACGGCGATTCACGAACCGATGTCCCTAGCTAGGTATCCTGAAAACACATGCTCCACTTGTACCCAAGGCACAAGCAGGACCAACCCATCACTCTCCTGTCCTGGAGTCCTAGGTCTCCATCCAAACTGGGAGTCTAAGCCCCCGCCCCTGAGTCCCAGACTCAGTGCGGTACAATGACCTCCTCCACTAAAAACAAAACCCTCACAGTCGGTCCGAAAAGAGCCGGAACCCACGACAAGAGAGCAACAAGTCTTCCAAGCGCCCATACACAAGTATATGCTCAGGATAATAAATCTATGACTTGCCTCGATAGCTTACGCAACGACCGGTCCTTAACCGACACAGACAAGGAAAGACGGTGTAACCGATCTATGCCCCGTATCCGTGGTGACACAACTTCTTACACCAACCAATACCCAAACCATATCCCTGCCCGGTCACCATTTTCCTGTCCACCATTTATATTTTTCAAGTGATAATAATACAGTAATATATTTCCTATCTCTCGCGAGTGATAGGCAATCACTCGACTTCTACCGGAGACCTGTAGCATAGCAATCTACACGATCATGTCATACTAGTAAGACTCATAGGACAAAGATATATATGCAAGTGGGTTTCATTCAACTCTTTAAAAGTTAATACACAAATATAATTTAAACTGCAGAAAGTAGGGGTTATGCACCAGGGCTTGCCTGGGTAAGATATAAATAGGACACCTTGTCTATTTAGCAATTAATTATTCTGGAGCTACATAATTTATGGTGAGTACCTAATATTGCTAGGACCTACTGTAAAGATTTCAGATCCAACACTATTACCAATTTACCACGAAAATTCCTACAAGTTTATCTTTTTATACTATTAAGTACCTTAATTTAATTATATAGCTCCTAAGAATATTATCAAACTATGTAAACAAATTATACTAGCAGGTAGATGATGATCTTAGAAACCTAACAAAATTGGTTTGGCATTTTTATGATTTTTATTTGATTTAGTACGGATTTACAAACTTCAGTCATATTAGATAAAATAGCAAGCTCGGCAGAAAAAGAAAAGCAACCCACAGCCGCACAAGGCCCAACAGCCGAGAGCATGCTGGCCCAGGCGGGGCGGCCAACGGACGGCCCAACGTGGCGTGGCCAACCGACCAGGCGGCTCAGCCGAGCAGAGCGCGCGCGGTGGAGTAGCCTAGGCGCGCAGCCCACAGCCACCCCAGCGTGGCCTGCCTAGGCGGGCGGGGCGCGAGCGGCCCAAGGCGGGCGCGTGGCCCAACGCATAGCGCGTGGCCCAAGCGCCAGCAACGGCCTAGCCAGGCGGCATGAGGCCGGCCCAGGTGTGCGGACATGGCCCAACGTGAAGTGGTGGCGGTTCATTTTGCGAGAAAACCCCTATATTTTCCTTAAATTACTCCACGGTACTAACATGCTATTCACATGAGTCTAGTATTTTGCATAAAGAGCCATGTATAAAATATTTTCTTGGATTTATTCACCTGTCTCACCTTCCTTCTTCCTAGGGACAGAGCGCATGGAGCAGAGGAGGTTCGGTCGATGGACATGGCGCGAAGGCGAGCGACTCCGGCGCAGACGGGAGGACGCGCGCTGCGACACAGATGCACCGAGGGGCAGCAGGCCCAGCACAGGGCCGGCATCGACGTAGACTGTGGGCCAAGATGACGTAGTCGCGTTCAACATGGGCGCACAGGGGCTCGGCGTGGGACGGTGCTCTAGGCGTAGCATGGAGAGGATGATGCGCAGCCGCGCACGGGCGTTAGTGGGGCTACCTGGTATAGCAGCGCACGCGCGCGGTCACGCGGGGAGGGGCGCGGACGCCGACGAGGTGCTACGGCTGCGGTGGCGGGAGCTCGAGGCGGTAGCGGTAGCGGCCATGGTGATGAGGCGTAGTGACGACGGCTACGGTCCGAAACAGACCAGGGCTCGGGGCGGTTGCTCACGTGAGATGGAAGGGAGGCGCGCGAGGGGCTCGGTCCAGTGCGGTGGTGGGCTCGTGCACTCGTGCACGGCGGCCGAGCAGCGGGAGGGAGAAACTTCCGACGACTGCGGGCGCCCGGGAGGGGAAACGGTGGGACGCCGACGCGCGGGACGCCGTGATGGCGGGGCACAGGTGCGCCTCCGTGGCAGTGGTTGGTGACGGTGGTACAGCCTAAGCCGGTGTTGCGGGCTCGCCCATGCACCCTTGAAGGGTTGAGATGGCGACTAGAGGGGGTGAATAGTCTTTTCTAAAACTTAATCGTGTCGGCTAACCGATACAAATGCGGAATTTAAACTAACGGTCTAGCCAAGACTACACCCCACTATATATGTTCACTAGCACCTTGCAAAGATACTAATTATGTAACTAAGGTGCCGGGCTAGCTAGAGCTCTCCTAAACAATTCTAGGAGCAAGGTCACACAAACCTATGCCACTAGTACTTTAAACAACAAGGGAGCTCCTACACATGCTAGTAAGCAAAAGCACAAAGCTAACTAAGCTCACTAGCAATGCTCAATAACAAGGCAACCAATGCCTAATTAGAGAGCACAAATACTTAGCTACACAAACTAAGCAATGTGACTAATAAGGTTACTAAAACCAAATTAGCCACGCAAGGGGGCTACTTCTATGCTACACAAGCAAGAAGGTAATTAGGAAGCTACACAAGCTATCTAACTACAAGAGCAACTACACAAGCTTAATATGTATAAAAGTAATTGCAAGCTTGTGTAATGGGGATGCAAACCAACGGGAAGAACAAGGTTGACATGATGATTTTTCTCCCGAGGTTCACGTGTTTGCCAACACGCTAGTCCCCGTTGTGTCGACCGCTCACTTGGTGGTTCGGCGGCTAATTAGCATCACCCGCTAAGCCCGCACGTCGGGCGCCGTAAGAACCTACCCCTTGAGTGAGGGAAGCTCAATGACACGCTTTACTAGAGTTGCTCTTCGCGGCTCCCGCGGGGTGAGCACAATGCCCCTCACAAGCACTTCTCCGGAGCGCCGCACAAGCTTCTTGCGCGCTTCGACGGAGACCACCACCAAGCCATCTAGGAGGTGGCAACCTCCAAGAGTAACAAGCACCACCGGTTTGCAACTCGATCACCTAGTGCCACTCGATGCAACCTCACGATGCAATCGTACTAGAATCGCTCACTCACACAATCGAATGATCACTATCAAGTATATGTGTGATGGAGGGCTCCCAAGCACTCACAAGCATGGACACTAAGTCCCTTGAGGTGCTCCGCACCAGCCATGGCCGAAGGCCACTTCTATTTATAGCCCCAAGGGCTAAACTAGCCGTTACTCCTTCACTGGGCAACGGTCGGGCCGACCAGACGCTCCGGTCGTGTTGACCGGACGCTGGACCTCAGCGTCCGGTCGCTCGCAGACGACCATGTGTCCTGGTTCCAACTGTCATTTGACTTGACCGGACGCAGCAGCACTCAACTGACCGAACGCTGAACCCCCAGCGTCCGGTCGTTTCCAATAAGCTCCCGAGCATGACCGGACGCGTCCGGTCGAACGCGATCGGATGTAGCCAGCGTCCGGTCACACTCCAGCTTCTGTGTCACCATACGTCAGCCTGACCGGACGCGGCCTTCTAGCGTCCGGTGCATTTAGATCCAGCGTCCGGTCAGTTGACCGACGCCGGCATCTTCGCGACCAACTCGTTTTCACTTATAACTTCTTCACCCTTGCACCAATGTGCTAACCACTAGAATTTGCATCCGGCGCAATAGAAAATAGACATTCCATTTTCTCGAAAGCGAGAGAGGGACCCAAACCCATCTCAACCCTGCAAACACCACCGCCTTTGTAAATGTGCCAACACCATCAAGTGTACACCACCATGTGTATGTGTGTTAGCATTTTCATAATTATTTCCCAAAGGATGTTAGCCACTCAACTTGCCACGCCACTCGATCCTAGCGACAATGCAAAGTTAGATCACTCGAGTGGCACTAGATGACTGATATGCAAACAAGTTTGCCCCTCTTGATAGTACGGCCATCTATCCTAAACCTAGTTATAAACTTCTCTACACACCTATGACCGGTGAAATGAAATGCCCTAGGTTATACCTTTGCCTTGCGCATTCCATTCCATCTCCTTCAATGTTGATGCAACACATGCACCAACACGATCAACAATGATATGATCCACTTCATATCATCACATGATCATATTGGTTCATCGATCTTGACTCTACTTGCTCTTCACCGTTGCCATCGTCCATCGGCGCCAAGTCTTGCTCAAGCTTCACCACCACGCGGTCCATCACTCCAAAGCCTTCGACTTGCCCTTCACGCTTGCAACCGGTCCATCAAGCCAAGTCTTGTCTTGATCTTCTCTACCTTGATCACATGACTCAATGTCATGTCTCATGTGCATTTAAGCTCCTTTATCATCACATGTGTGAGCTTTGCAACATCTCCAAGCTATTTTCACCTTCATGGCATATGTTGCTCACACACATGTACCTATGGACTAATCACCTATGTATCTCACATAAACACAATTAGTCCACCTAAGTTGTTACTTAATTACCAAAACCAAATAAGGACCTTTCAACCCTGGCGGTGGAGAGAGCGCCGGCGCGTGGGAAAGAGGAGCAGCGCTCGTGGCCTGCGCATGGAGTGTGCCGCGGAGAGAAAAAGGAGGGAGGGAAAAGCAGCGCTCGTCTCGGCATAGCAAGCAGGCACAGACAAATGAGATAGACAACAGCGGAGACAAACAAGGGAGCCAAGACAAGCAAGGTAGGCAGGGGGACAAGGACGTTGGAACTCGCAAATTGGAGCATTGCTCGCCGGCCCCGGAGATAGCAGAGGCAGCAAGTTGACTTCGGCACATAGACAGACAGCGACAAGCAAGGACGATCAGAGACCGAGCAAGCAAACAACGTGAGGGTTCGGCCAACACCATCAACGCCGGGACAGCATGGTGCGACGCAAGTAATTCGGGTGACCGATTCAGAGCAGGAAAACAACACCGACGTAACGACGAGGCAGGTGGGGCGAGCGGCCAGCGGCACTCACATTTTTATTTCTATTTTGTTTTTAAGTTTTGAACTCGATTAACTTCCACTAGTAATTATTTCACGCAAAAGTTCATACTTCGTCCTAACCCACAGAGGCAAAATCTTTAAGCGTTATTTAATTACTTTGCTCAGTATAGTTTGCTAAAAATGGCATTTTAAACATAAGCTCAATATTTAAATTTTAAAATTCGAGAAACTCGTTCTGGAAATCTTTCTTAAAATCTTTCTTAGGCCTAAAGTACGGTACTAAATAAGATCGTAACACCGGGGTGTTATATCATGGATGGAGGGAGGGGTGGGTCGCCGGAAGCCACCACCATCGCCCTCCTCTCTTGGGACATGGAGGTTGAGGAGGGAAGGAGGGAGGGGGGAAGGAGAGTGGGGTGGCTCGTCAGAAGTCGTCGCCATCACCCTCTCTCCGGTGGCATGGGGTCGCAGAGGGAAGGAGGGAGGGGGGATGGAGAGAGGGGCAGCTCGTCGGAAGCCGTCACCGTCGTCCTCCTCTCCGGTGGCATGGGGGTCGCAGAGGGAGGGAGGGGCGGTAGGCGGGGGACGCACGGCTCGGGCGGGGCGGCGTTGTGAGCAGCTCAGGAGGGAGCGGTGGCAAGCGTCTCCGTATGGAGCGGGCTAAGCGACGTGAGGCAGGTGAATGAGGATAAGGCGAGGGGAGCGAGCAGAGGAGCGCGAGCCACGTCCGGAGGTGAAGAAGCACGTCCAACGACAGACATATAGCATTACCGATTGTTGTGCCGTAGAGTAAATTGTTACTCCTATGTCATACAGTACGATGTAATTTCCCCCCCTAAAGCAGTACGTTGTGGTCTATTCCCGTCAGCACTAAATAACTGTCATTTTCGCTTCTTAGAAAATAACTTTAATTAAATATATATATAAAATAATAATATTCATGATATAAAATTAATATTATTAGATAGATCGTGGAATCTATTTTCATAATAAATTTATTTAGAGAAAAATTATACACGTATTTTCTACAAATCCAGTTAAACTTATGACAAAAAACGATAGTTATTTATGGATAGAGAGAGAGTATACCTCTAATCTATATCTATCTATCTATGTACCCCAAAATAAAGCACCAGTTAAAAATAATCTAGAGCCACCCAATTTTCCTGTTGCACACTTGCACTAAAATGGCTCCCACGGTCCTGACTTGTCCATTTTAGACCCGATAGCCACGTAGATCCCCTCAATATTAGCCCTCCTCACTGGTGTGTTGAATGCTGATGCTTTCATGGAAAACTCCTAGTCCTAGATTTAAGGGGTCCAATAACCTACGAAATGTGGAGAAATTAGATCCGATTTAAGTGTTGATGTTTCTCATCGTTGGAACACGGAAGAAAGAACGGAAGGGCAAGCAATGCAGAAGACGGCCAATACTGCTCCCCGTTCGAACGCATTGCGCCTGTCGCACCCACGTAACAGGGTTGTAACAGACAGGAGCGCGCCCGCTTCACCCCACCCATGAAGGCGTCTGCCGGCCTCAGGCGCCCACACGGTGACCCACGGCAGCGTCCTAGCAGCAGTAGCAGGTAGCTGCAATAGATCGCTATCTCCTAGCCCCCGAAGCCATTGCAACATGTGCTAGTTCGTCTAGATCTACTTTTGAAACATCCAGTTAAAACACTTTCAATATACTACTGATAACAGATGAAACACTTAAAACACATGCTTGAAATATGCGTGTATAACCATAGCAACATATGGAGCATCCAGATCTACTTTTATAATGTCCAGATGAAACACTTGCAATATACGTATGAAATACCTGAAACACTTCAAACATGTGCTTAAAACATACATGTTATGCAACATCCAGATAAAACACTTGAAACATACGTCAAAAAATAACTGAAACACTTGAAAAGCTTGCAACATGCGTACATTGTCGTTGCAACATATGCAACATCCCACGATTTATTTTTGCAATATCTAGATGAAACACTTTAAATATGAGTCTGAAATGTCTGAAACACTTGAAACACGGCCTACCTGGTGGGGAACTGCGATAGCCAACAAACTCGCAGTCCCTCATCCCCAAGCCTCCGCCGTCCCCCAAAGCCCTTGCTCATCCTCTTCCTCCTTTTTCCTCGCTCTCGTACGAGGGCGAGTACCGCATGACCACCATGAGCCTCACCGGTGATGCCCGCGCCCATGTCATGGCCGGGAATCACGCCGGCGAGGAGGGCCCGGGGCATGGAAGGTGATGTCGAGTCAGAAAGACACATAGGACACTATCGGCGTGAGGGTGAAGCCTGCAGCAATGCCGACCATGGGCACGTGATGGTCAGGCATGGGCACGGCAACATGCCTTATCTGCTTCGAAAGGAGCGAGTGGAGTGGAAGGGGTGACTCTCGATGGGAAGTGGGAGAGATGTTTTTTAGAGAGAGAGAGAGAGAGTAGGTGTTGTTGGACCTGCAACGTGCAAGCCTAGGAAGCACGGCCTCCGAACGGACGAACGCAGTGAGGAGAGCATTAACAAAGAAAGAAAGAGGGAAAAAATCTTTGGTCATTCTGTCGTTCAACAAGCAAGCCTTGACCATTTCCGCAAGCAAGCCTACCCCATGGCCCAAAACGAGGGCCCATTTCCATGTGTCCGTAATAGGGATTTGGGTTCGAATTGGACTGAGGCAAGATCGCATCGCCCCCGCGTCGAGAGCAGCGACCTCTGGGCTAGAGATTTGAGATTTTGAGTAGCAGACAAGGAGCGATAATCAGGATTGTTTAGCATATCATCGGAAGATCACACAAGCACCGTAGCTACTGAAAGCTGTTCCTAGGGTGTGAATTGCGGAATGCTCTTTGCATCCACGTCCACAAACATTAGATGCAACGCAGCATAAGGAAAAGGTCGCGCACTCAAAACTTCACGTTTCCAACAACGGACGCAACCTCACTGTCGTCCAAGGAGGAGCTTGAGAAAGAAGGGAGTGGCTACTGGTGTTGTGGAAGAAGAGGAGCGGGGTCCGGGGCGGCCGTCGCCATGCGAGCTAGCTTCACAGCGCGAGCTCTGGATCCAGCCCTAGCCTTACCGCGCGACTTTGGACCTGGTGTCGCTGTGCCCGGCGAGATCTAGACCCACCGCCACCGTGCGGGCGAGCTCTGGCCCCAACCTCACCGCGGCAAGCTGGCCCACCAACCCCACGACGAACTCATCATCTAGCCCCACGGTGTGGCCTCTGCCCCTACCGCTGCCAGCCAAGAAGAGGAGGAAGAGAGGAGCGCATGGCCTTGCCATCATTGTCCGTGGCCGCTGGACCTCCTCTGTGGTTGTCCCCGGCGACGGATGTGTCGACGGGGCGCTGGTAGATGACGTGACGACAACGGCAGTGGCTTCCAGCTGAGGGACGCTGAAGGAGAGGTCCGCCACAGGCTGTAGCGGCGACTGTGCCGCACGCTCCCCTACGCGGGTCTCCGCGCGTGGGCGAGAATCAGCCAGCCCCGACGGCTGAGGGGCGTCGACGGCGTAGGACGACGTGAATCCCGCGCGAGGAGGGGCTGGCGACCATGGGGCGCCAGAACCGGCCCCAACGAGCGATGGCGGCGGAGGCCCCCAGCGACGTAGGAAGCCCGCGGGTGGAGGAAGTAGGCGCCGGCGGCCGTGCCGCACGTAGCTCCTGGTGTGCTCCCATGCAGGGGCGTTGAGGGGAGGGGGGAGCAGCAAGGGGAGAAGAGGAGGAAGAGAGGAGTGCACGGCCTCACCGTCGTCGTTCACGTACCCGAAGATTTGCGTCGTGGAGAGAGGTGACGCTTATTTGCGTTCTGATTCGCCTGGTACGCAAAATGGCTGCTCTGTTTGCGTCTTCTGTTGGAGCCTGTTTCTTTCACCTAAACCACTGTGGAGGACACATTTTGTGTTTACATCGTGTTTTGCCAACTCTATTGGAGACAATCTTAGCAGGGCTGAAGCAGTACCATTCCTGTTTTTTGTAGCATTCCCTCGTGCATATGAGTATAGTACATACATATAGGAATGCTCAGCAGATTGACAACAGGATCAACTATTTAACGTACATTCAGAGAATTGTTCGACCCCTCTTGTTCGAATTCTCTCCCGCGTCTGAACCTAATCTCCATCGACGAATGCTCTGAAGCCCTCGTGCCATGAGACTTTGCTGCACTTCTCCGGGCAGTGTGTTTCATGATACCCATCCGCATCCATCAAGTGTGTGTGTGGCAGTTTGGGAGCCTGAGAAGAGAAACTGACGAGTTGGTGTCGCAGGCCCGGTGAATCCATTCACTTGATATCTACTGTATATGAAGACATAAAACAAGTGTAAGATACATGAATGAAGAAGGTGACAACATTGGAAATCTAGAAATGACAAGTGAGGTTGGACTCCAGCCGGGCAGCGTTATGTTTTGTTTGCTCCCCTTCTCGTTGGCTTCGAGCCCTTCTCCATTTTCCCAAAAAATGTACATGAAAAGTTGAGGAATGTTTATGTGTAGCAAACTCTTTAGTTTTTAAAACCTTGCTGTTCATGAATTTGTAGTTTTGTGTGTGTGTTATAGGCCTTAGTACGTTTGATATGTAGAAGCAAGTATTGCCTACTCGACCCAAGAGGCGTATATTCACCCGTCATGATGGTATCACAACTTGATTCATTAGTTGTCTATTTCGCTAATACCCGCTATTATAATTATCTTCGCTTTGTTACATTGTATCCTCTTTTGTGTCTCCATTGATCTATCTCGCTTCATCACTACATCATGTCATCTAGTCATCAACCACATAGAGAAATGCTCATACACATAGACTAAGGGTGACCCACTCAATCTAAGGTGGATCTAACCGCTTGACATCATCATGGCTTTGCTTGTTCGTCACCTCGTTCAACCTCAACTTTTATTCGCTAAGTTTTTTCCATGCTATCTCCCCTCACACTCTCCTCTCTCTATAAATATCTTACAAGTTCTTCGGTCACCGATCTTATGAAACCTTAAGTCCCATTAGATGGTATATGCATTTTCCTCTATAGTCATAAATCAACGCAAAAGAAATGCGCGTACATGGATTCGTGACCTACTCAATTTAGGGACGAATCTAAGCTTCCAATAGCATTGCAGCTTAGCATGGCCCATCGCCTTATACATCTCCACTTACTAGTCGCTATATATGTTTTATCTATGTTGTCTTCACTCTCCCTCTGTCTCTCTAAGCATCTCGTGGCCTTTTTGTCAGACCTTCTAGAACAACTTTCAGGAGAAATCCACGAGGAACTCTGCAAATAGTATTTTACATAGTGACTATACGTGGATTTTGTAAAGTGATTATCTAAATCGAACTAGGGGACAGGAAGCTGAAAGATAGCTTATTCTATTTTATTTTACATAAAGAATTACTTTCTATATGAAGTTTAACCTAAAGAGAGAGAAAAATCTTCTCTTGGAGAATTATGAGTAGAGAAGCTCTACCAAATATGCCCTTGATAGTTCTTTGATCACCCAACTTTGTAAAACGCTATGGTGAGTAAACTCCCACTCGTTTGTTTTGTATTTTCCTCTCTAATCGATGCAGATGTACACAAAGACCAGACATATCCCATTCGATTCATGAGTGAACCTAACCGCTCTATAATATCACGACTTTTCATTACCTTGTCCATCCTTACTTGCTAGTCGTTATTTTCTATGTTTTTTACTTATGCTCTCCTCTCTATGAATATATTGCATGTTTTCTAAACACCTTAAGGTCGTGTTTGTTGTCTTCACTCGACATCTTCTCTCTTTGTGATCAAACATATTACAAGTTCTATAGTCACCCAAGGTTATGTAATGCTACACCTAGTCCACCCCACGTGCTAGTCCTATAATTTTCTCCCAGTTTCAATGTTCTTGCTTGCACGTTCTTATCTCTTTATGTTCGTATTGCTTGCATCTTTACTTGTTAGTCACTATTTTTCTTAGAGCATCTCAAACAATCCCCCAATTTCCACCTCCAATGAGAAAAAAACTGTAATTTGAGGGATTTGAGAGCTCCAGCAGTACCCCAATCTCACCCCAATGAGCATATTTTTTCTCAACCGCTCAAAATCTAGCCCCCAACCTCTCAAAGATGAGGGATCTCGACTCACCCACAATACGCACATGGCATCTTCCAAAGTCACCGACAGTCTCAGATTCGTGGAGGAAGAGGAGCGGCGGCGGAAGAGGAGCGTAGGAAGGGAGTCGCGGCGGAGGATGACCATAGGAAGGCAGGGAGCAGCGGTGGAGGAGCGGCGGAGGAAGAGGAGTGACAACGGAAGAGATGCGGTGCTAGGAGGTCAGGGGAGAAGGAACAAGTGACAAATTGACCTCATATGTCAGAGGAGATATTGGAGGTGAGATTTTCTTCTTCCATTGGAGATGAAGCCTTTTAAAACCCTCAAAACAAAACTATACCTCCCCAACAACTAGTTGGGGATTGAGATTTTCTCCTCGTGCTGGAGATGCTCTTACTATATCCACTCATGTAGTCATGCTCTCATCTCACTTTAAGCATATTATAAATCTTTAGTCATTATAATTCTATAATATTATGTTTGTCTAGTTAGTATCAACGTCTTATCTTAGTCATACACTATCTTCTATCTATTTAGCCAAGGCCTTGTTTAGATCACCCCAAAATTCCAAGTTTTTTCACTCTCTCTCCATCACATCAATTTTTAGCTACTTGCATGAAGCATTAAATGTAGGTAAAAAAATTAACTAATTGCACAGTTTAGTTGGAAATCACGAGATGAATCTTTTGAACTTAGTTGGTCCACGATTGGACAATATTTACCAAATAAGACGAAAGTGCTACTATTCATCGGGTTGAAATTTTCTTCAATCTAAACAAGGCCCAAATTGTAAATTTGAAAGCAGGTTGTGTATCTACATTGCTATACTTACATCTAGTCCAGCACACTCACTAGTCACTCCTTCGGTCCTTGCAATTTCCACCCGCAGTCCCGGTTCCCCCGCTTGCACGCTCTCCTCCGTCTGTCTGTGTCGCTTGCTTCGCTTCTGCTTCTGCCTGGACGAAACCCCTCCCCGGCAGGCGGGGCGAGGGGGCGCGCGATGGTGTTCAAGGGGCGCTTCTTCTCGTCGCGACACAAGTCGTCGGAGTCCTCTTCCAGTCCAGACGGCAGCAACAGCCCGCGCACGCCTACCTCGGCGCCGGCCTCGGCATCCGCGGCGTCGCCGGCGTCGTCGTCGTCCTCTAGATCCGACAAGAAGAAGACTAAATCGGAGACCCCCAAGAAGCGCGACAAGCTCTTCGGTTCCGCGGCCACCGCCCCCAAGAGCGCCGCGTCGTCGGCCTCGTCAAGCCCGGCGGGTGATGGGAGGAAGGGGTCCGTGCCGCATCATAGGGGTGCGGGCGGCGGGGGCGGGGGTGGCGCGTCGGCGGCCGCGATTTCGCCGATCCTGGCGTCCTCTCTGGGGCTCAACCGGATCAAGACGAGATCCGGGCCGCTGCCGCAGGAGGGCCAACGCATGGCTGCCGCGCTCGGGAGCAGCAACCTCTCGCGCGGGCAGGGCCAGGCGGAACCGTCGGCTGCCTCAGCCGGCGTCGGCGGGAGAAAGGGCGTCAGCTCCTGGGCGGATACGAGTAGCAGCAGCCGCGGGAAAGGGAAGACGACCGAGCTGCCGACGCGAAGTGCGGTTGGGACGAGCTTGGGAGCAGGAGGGAAGAGCGCTGTGAAAGGTAGCAATTCTGTCTGTTGTTTTTTCATTTCCAAAACCAGTTTAGTTTAGTTATCAAGCATGAGCCTGTAAGCTGGTTATTGATTGTGTCAAAGCTAGGGGTTAAAAGTTTGCTATTTTGATCTCTTGTTTAGGCAGGGATGAGGGAAAATGTGTGAGCAAACAATAGCTGCTAGTTACTCCCTCAAATGCTTACTAAGATGCTAGGAGTTGAGATTGCATCGATTTGTCTTACTATGCTGTAGCCGTTTACACTTGAAACACTAGTGCAAACGAAGGAAGTTTCTAGCTGTTTAAAGTGAAATCAGCAAGCTAGGAGGGTTATAATTTATAAGTCGAGTTAGCTAGTGCTTGCTCTTTTTGTTGCTTGAACATGAGACATTTCTAATGAGTGAGCTCATAAGCCCTGTTTATTTCTCTATATGCAGCTCATTGGATTTGTGCTTGATGAAGTGTTCTTCTAGCACATGCTAGATACCATCCACGCTTTACATTACTTCATTGACACTTTATCAATGTGTATAGGAGCCGTGGAAGTCAATACTCTGAATTGCTTATTACGCTTTAAGAAATCAATCTGTTTTGAGAATCATAGCACACTGGATGGTAGTTTGTGGTTGAGTGAGAGTGGTTTACTACAAGGATGCATTTCCTACCCCAAATAGCTAATGCTTATGTGATCTGTGCCTATACATTTCTGCACATCCCACATGAAACTACATTATGTTAGGCTTGCAAGCAACAAGTCTTACTTTGCCCCATCGGGCTGCCCATAGGACAGTATCTAACAGTTGCAGATTTGATTTGCAAAAATATTAGTCAAATGCTTCTTCTGCAGCATAGATATCTTGTTTGTGTATGCCCGTAGTAATTTCTCCAATATTTCCTCCTCTTTTTGTCTGTGATATGAAAATATTTGTAACGCTAATTGTTGGGCTTTCCTTTTGGGGCTTTGTTCTATTTTTCTCTCTCCACAACCTTATGTGATACATGGGCTAATCCATCTCATACACAGCTAAACCTAGTGCACAGCGGAACCATTCTGGAGATTTGAGGACACCTACTCACATACCAGAGGCTGTGGTAGTGATATTTCTATATTTTTTTCTTTTCCACGACTTTCATTTAAATAAACAATGGCTAATCCATCCTTGCCTCTTTTTGCTTGCATTTTAGAGTGCATATGATCCGTGTGAGACACCAAAGGAATCCGAGTCTCCACGCTTTAAAGCCATTATGCAGGCTACTAGTGCACCGAGGAAGAGACACCCTGCAGATATAAAAAGTTTTTCACATGAGCTGAACTCTAAAGGGGTGCGCCCATTTCCTTTTTGGAAACCTCGGGGCATTTACAACTTAAAGGTAATCCCAGTCCACCGTTTGTGTGAGACAAGGGTCAATGATACGTCGCCTTGTTTTTTCTTTTACCCATTCCAGTTTTTCAAATATTTCTTAGGTAATAACAATACTGTCTCCTGTTATCTATGCAGGAGGTAATAAAAGTTATCCAGGTGAGATTTGAGAAGGCAAAGGAGGAGGTAAATTCAGATTTGGCAGTTTTTGCAGGAGACTTGGTTAGCGTTATGGAAAAGTATGCAGACTCTCATCCTGAGTGGAAAGAAACCTTGGAGGACTTGCTAATACTTGCACGTACCTGCTGTGTCATGACACCTGGGGAATTCTGGCTTCAGTGTGAAGGTATAGTGCAAGATTTGGATGACCATCGTCAGGAGCTCTCAATGGGTGTGCTGAAGAAACTATACACCCGGATGCTTTTTATCCTTACAAGATGCACAAGGCTGCTCCAGTTCCACAAAGAAAGTGGTTTTGCTGAGGATGAAGTTGTTATCGATCAGCGTGATAAGATTATACAGTCTGCAGATAGGCGGATTTTAACTCAACCAGGTGCGGATGACACAATATCCAGAGCCAGTAAAAGTGATGCAAGAAAATCATACAGTCAGGAGCAGCATAATTTGAAATGGAAGCGCAGCCAGGAGATAAAGCCTGTTAAGCTTCTTCTACCACTTGACACAGATGTTAAGAAAGAGCCTGATTCTCCAACCAAAGAACGGATATCTTCCTGGAAACCTTTTCCATCGCCTGTTACAAAGGTCCCAAAAGAATCTACCCCTACCAAATCGGAATCACCTAATAAGAAAACAGATGCACACTCTACAGTTAGTAGCCATGTTGAATTAAGCAGTCCAGTTGAATCTTTACCACAACAACAGCTTCCTGTCAAGCATCAACATAAAACTTCATGGGGACACTGGTCTGACCAGCCAAATATTTCTGAAGAGGGTTCAATAATGTGCCGCATATGTGAAGAATATGTTCCGACAAATTATGTAGAAGACCATTCAAGGGTCTGTGCAATTGCTGACAGGTGCGATCAAAAAGGTGTTAGTGTTGATGAACGCTTAATCAGAGTTGCGGAAATGCTAGAAAAGATGGTAGAATCTTATTCACCGAAAGACCTGCCAAATGCTGCAGTCAGCCCAGATGTTGCAAAAGTTTCAAGTTCAAGCATCAATGAAGAATCTGATGGTCCCTCTCCTAAACTGTCTGATTGGTCTAGAAGAGGATCTGCCGATATGCTTGACTATCTCCAAGAGGCTGATAACACTATTTCATTGGATGACATTAAAAATCTTCCTTCAATGACATGTAAGACTCGTTTTGGACCAAAATCTGATCATGGAATGGCCACATCATCTGCGGGAAGTATGACTCCTAGGTCTCCATTAACAACTCCAAGATCAAATCATATAGACATGCTTTTAGTCGGTAAAAATGCAATTAACGAGAGTGATGATCTTCCGCAGGTAAGAGATACAGTTTCTGTATTTTGCTTCTCTCTTTCTCTTTACATACCTGTTGATGATTGTGCTACAAATTCGTCATTTGATACGTGACTAAAGAAGTAGCATCTTTTTTTGCTGGTGAAATGTGCAAAGCTATTGACCACAACAAAAGTCAAATATATCGTTATACTTGTCTGCTGTTTATGGCAATTGACTTTTTTCCCCATCCAGCTGCTGCTGCATATCACTTGTAAAAAATAAATGAACATGTATCAGCATGTGATCCAGGCAATTTGAAACAGTTAATAGATTTATTCTATTAAAACATATTGGCTATTATGTTAGATAATTGCATGCTACCAGAGTCTATTAAATGCTGGTGTATTTTATCAATATGCTAGGTCTCGTGTTTGCTACTTTAAGTTCAAGTACAGCTGTCCTAGTTTCAAGCTTTTGCAAATATGCAGGCTTCCTAGTTAAAGGTGTGAGGAGAAACATAATTATCTTCTGATATCTCACTTATTGACCTTCCCTTCTAGTCACCATGACCCACTTCTAATCCTTGTGACATTTCACACTTGGTAGGGATGTAGGGCTCTAGCACAACCATAGTATGCAACTCTGTCCACACACCCTGTGTCTCTCTCTTGAAAGTTTGGTCTCTATAACTCTGATAGTTTATGAAATACTGCTCTGTTCAATGGGATTCCATAAACCATTCCATTCGCCCAGGACCAGGATCCATATATCAGTGAGGCATTGAGTGGAATTCCTACAAATTTCCCTTATGGTATATTTTTCACTAGGATTGAAGAACCGATGGAACTGCACCCTTGTCATGCTTCACAAAAAAAGAGATCGGCTTATCTTGTAAATCCTATTACTGACTTGAGTTTTGCTGGATATGTTTGTATGGAAGTTTCAAACATATTGAATTTGTGGTACTCTGAAAGTGTATAGAGTAGTGTATTAAAGTGGTGTGTCGACAAATATTTGCTAGAAATGACAGAAGCATTGAAATTGAAAATTTCAGAACTCCACAGACTTCAGGACACAGAAATATTGGAAGTAAGTTTGTGACATGGTGAATCGGTTATAGCTTGATGGTTTGAGATGTCCTCTGCACTGGTGGGCGTGCAGACTGAAACAACAACAACAACAACATAGTGTTTCAGTCCCAAGCAAGTTGGGTAGGCTAGAGTTGAAACTCACCAAGAGCCCCAAGTCACGGTTCAGGCACTTCAATAGCTGCTTTCCAAGTACTCCTATTCAAATATAGATATCTAGGTATATCCCAAGCTTTCAAATCTCTTTTTATTGCCTCCCCCATGTCAATTTTGGTCTTCCTCTACCTCTCCTCATATTATTAGCTTGGCTTAGGACTCCACAATGCACTGGTGCCTTTGGAGGTCTTCTTTGGACATAGCCAAACTACCTCAACCGATGTTGGAGAAGCTTTTCTTCAATTGGTGCTACCTCTAGGCGATCACGTATATCATCGTTCCGAACTCGGTCCATTCTTGTGTGACCGTAAATCCATCGCAACATACGTATTTCTGCAACACTCAGTTGTTGAACATGTCGAATCTTTGTAGGCCAACATTCTGCTCCATACAACATAGCTGGTCTAATCGCCGTTCTATAGAACTTGCCTTTTAGCTTTTGTGGTACCCTCTTGTTACAGAGAATGCCAGAAGCTTGTCGCCACTTGATTCACCCTGCTTTGATTCTATGGCTAATGTTCGCATCAATATCTCCATCCCTCTGTAGCATCGATCCCAGATACCGAAAGGTACCCTTCTTAGGCACTACTTAATCTTCCAAACTCACATCTTCCTCCTCCTGTACAACTCCGCCAAAGTCGCATCTCATGTATTCGGTTTTAGTTCTGCTCGATCTAAAACCTTTAGACTTAAGGGTCTGCCACCATAACTCTAGTTTTCTATTTACTCCCGCTTGGTTTTCGTCCACTAACACTACATCATCAGCGAACAACAGACACCAAGGGATATCCCCCTGTATGTTCCTGGTAACCTCATCCATTACCAAGGCAAAGAGATACGGGCTTAAGGCTGGTCCTTGATGAAGTCCAATTTTAATCGGGAAGTAATCTGTGTTACCATCGTTTGTTCGAACACTAGTCACAACATTGTTGTACATGTTCTTGATGAGGGTCACGTACTTTGATGGGACTTTATGTTTGTCCAAAGACCACCACATAACATTTCTTGGTATCTTGTTATAAGCCTTCTCCAAGTCAATGAAAACCAAGTGGAGGTCCTTCTGCTCTCTAAACCGCTCCATAACCTATCTTATTAAGAAGATTGCTTATGTGGTTGACCATCCGGGCATGAAACCAAATTGGTTTGTTGATATCTGTGTCGTTCCTCGCAGGCGCTGCTCGATGACTCTCTCCCATAACTTCATAGTGTGGCTCATCAACTTAATTCCCCGATAATTAGTACAACTTTGGATATCTCCCTTCATCTTGTAGATTGGTACCAATATGCTTCTTCTCCACTCCTCAGGCATCTTGTTCGATCGAAAGATATTGTTGAACATCTTGGTTAGCCACACTATAGCTATATCCCCGAGACATCTCCACACCTTGATTGGGATACCATCAGGGCCCATCGCTTTGCTCCCTTTCATCCTTTTCAAGGCTTCTTTGACCTTCGATTCTTGAATCCTCCGCACAAAACGTCTGTTAGTGTCATCAAACGAGTCGTTCAGCTGAACGGTGATGTTCTCATTCTCAACATTGAACAATTTATCAAAATACTTTTGCCATCTATGTCTGATCTCATCTTTCTTCATCAAGAGCTGCTCCCTCTCATCCATTATGCACTTGACTTGGTTGAAGTCCCTTGTCTTTCTATCGCGAGCCCTAGTCATCCTATAAATGTCTTTCTCTCCTTCCATCGTACTCAAACGTCGATAAGGGTCATCATAGGCCCGCCCCTTTGCCTCACTCACCGCTCGTTTTGCAGTCTTCTTTGCCACCTTGTACTTTTCTATGTTGTTTGCACACCTATCATGATACAAGCGCTTATAGCACTCCTTTTCCTTAATAGCCTTTTGCACTTCTTCATTCCACCACCAAGTGTCTTTCGATTCGCATCCGCTCCCTTTGGTCACTCCAAGCACCTCTGAAGCAACCTTCGAAACGTATGTTGCCATCTTCTCCCACATGTTGTTTGCATCGCCTTCATCATTCCAAGGGCCCTCTTCAATGACCTTGTCCTTAAAGACCTTTGATGCATTCCCTTCTAATTTCCACCACTTCGTTCTAGCAACCCTAGCTTGTTTGTTCCGACGAGCTTGCACTAGAAAGCGGAAGTCAGCCACCACCAGCTTGTGTTGAGCGACCACACATTCTCCAGGTATCACCTTACAGTCCATGCATGTTTGTTTATCCCTCCTTGTAAGGACAAAGTCGATTTGACTAGAGTATTGGCCGCTACTAAAGGTCACTAAATGGGACTGTCTCTTACGGAAGAAAGTGCTAGCTATCATCAGATCAAAAGCTATGGCGAAGGCTAAGACTTCCTCTCCCTCCTGGTTCCTACTACCATATCTGAAACCCCCATGAACCATCTCGAAACCTGCACTTGATGTACCTACATGGCCATTAAGATCACCTCCTATAAAGAGCTTCTCGCTACTAGAGACAGTTCTAATCAAGCGATCTAAGTCTTCCTAGAAAAGTCGCTTAGCACTCATCATAGCCTACTTGGGGGTCATACGTACTAATTACGTTTAACACCATATCACTAATGACAAGTTTAACTAAGATGATCTTATCCCCTTGCCTTCTCACCTCCACCACACCATCCTTGAGGCTCTTATCAATCAAAACTCCTCCATTTTTATTTGAAGTTGTCCCTGTGTACCAGAACTTGAAGTCGGTATTGTCCACCTCCTTCGCCTTCTACCCATTCCATTTAGTCTCTTGGACACATAAAATATTTACACGCCTCCTCACCGTTGTGTCCACTAACTCTCTTAACTTACCTGTAAGGGACCTTATATTCCAGCTACCTAAACGGATCCTAGTTGGCTCGACTAGCTTCCTTACCCTTCGCACCCGCCGAGGTAGGTGTGAAGACCCTTGCTCATTTTGCACCACACCCGGGCGCCGATGTGATGCGCCACTAAGGATGCGATGACCCGATCCTTGCTCACTTGACACCGTGTCCAGATCGCGACACGGCGCGTCACGGGGGTGGTGACCCGACTGTTAGAATATAATAGTAACAGCCCATATTGGGTGTACGGCCCATTGGCCTTGTACATTGTAACCCTAGCCTATTAGGCTATATAATGAAGGTCACCCCCCCTGATTAGGGTGTGCAGTGTTATTCTACATGGTATCAGCCCTAATTACGGTCCTTTCCTTCCGCTCTCGCGCCTCCTCTGCCTGTGCGTCCTCCGTGAGGACGTGCGCCACCGCACCAGCCCGGCCGCGCGCGCACTCGCGCCGCCGCCCCTGCCCCGCGTCGCGCGCGATTGCCGCTCCAGGCCGCCGCGCGGATCGCGCCGCCGCCCTGTAGCCGCGCCCATGACGTCGTCGTCGAGTTCCTCCTCCACAACCGGCGCCCTCGGCTCCCAGTCGTCCGGCACCATGGGGGACTCTCTCGCTGCTCCCTTCTTTGCCGCTTACGCCTCCGTCAACGTGAAGCAGCACGTCCCCATCGTGCTCAGCCTCGAGCGCCCGAACTACTCCAAGTGGAAGGCGTTCTTCACCGCCCTCTGCGGCAAGTACGGGCTGCTCGGCCACATCGATGGCACGGCGGCCGCGCGCCCGGCTGGCCCCCTGTGGTCTCAGCCTGACGCCTGCATCCGCGGCTGGATGTACGGCTCCGTCGACGACGCCATCCTCGACCTCGCTATGGAGCCCGATCAGGATGCGCGCGCTCTGTACGTCTCTATCGAGGCCCTGTTCCAGGCAAACAAGGAGTCCCGCGCCGTCATCCTCGAGCAGGAGTTCCACAACCTGTCCCAGGGCGACCTCTCCATTGACGCCTACGCCCAGCAGATGAAGCGCACCGCTGATGCACTTCGGGAGGTCGGCCACACCATCTCCCCCGCGCAGCTCGTGCTCAATCTTCTGCGCGGCCTCAACTCCCGCTTTGCCAACACCGCCGACATCATTGCCAACTCATCGCCGCTTCCCGACTTCAAGTCTGCCACCAACATGCTCCGCGTCAAGGAGCTCCGCCTTGGCACCGAGGGCAAAGAGGCCTCGGCTTCAGCTCTTGCCGCCTCCACCACCTCCTCCTGCACTTCACCGTCCTGTCGGTCCACCTCCTCTGCACCCACCAATCGTGGGGGCGGTGGCAAGGGCAAGGGTGGGCGTGGCGGCAACGGCAGCGGTGGCAGTGGCGGTGGCGGTGGCGGGCGCAACCAGCAGCACGGTGGCGGCTTCAGCGGGCAAGGCGGCGGTTCCGGCGGGCGTCAGGCTCCTCAGCCGGCCGGCCCTTGGGTTTGCTACAACCCTTTGGCCGTCCAGTGGCCACCTCAGCAGCAGCAGCAGTGGGGTCCGCCACCTGTGCCTCCTCCACAGGCACACACCGCCTTCGCGCCGCCTCAGTTCTCCACTGCCGACGGTCCTCCGGCTTACGGGCCTCCAGCCAGCTGGGATCCGACCAGCCTGATCGCCCGCTCTCAACCAGATGGCGGTTCAGGGTGGGTCTGCACCCTGGGTCATGGACAGCGGAGCGACATCTCACATGTCCTCCAACGACGGTATTTTACTTTCCCATCTCCCGTCGCCACCGTCCTCCATTACGGTCGGCAACGGTCAATCAATTCCTATTCTTAGTCGTGGCACTTCTCTTATTCAAATAGCTTATCGTCCTTTTCATCTTGATAATGTTCTTGTCGCTCCCCAACTCACTCGTAATCTGTTATCTGTTCGACAACTTACTCGCGACAATAACTGTTCAATTGAGTTTGATGCCTCTGGTTTTTCTGTTAAGGATCTACAGACCAAGACGGTCCTCCTTCGGTGCAATAGCAACGGGGACCTCTACACCATTCCACATCGCATGCCACCTCGCTGCCATGTCGCCGTCGTTTCCCCGGAGCTGTGGCACTTCCGCCTTGGTCATCCTGCACCTGCCGTCGTCACTACTCTAAATACGCTATCAGCTATCCAGTGTAATAAAGCTGCTCGCCGCCTTTGTCATGCCTGTCAGCTAGGCAAACACGCTAGGCTGCCATTTGCTAGTTCGGTTTCTAGTACATCTGCACCTTTTGAACTTGTTCACTGTGATGTCTGGACCTCTCCAATTTTGAGCATTTCTGGTTATAAATTTTATCTCGTGCTAGTTGATGATTATACTCATTATTGTTGGATGTTTCCTCTTTGCCATAAATCCGAAGTTCATGAACATATTGTTCAGTTTGTTGCTCACGCTCATACACAGTTCAGCTTTCCTGTGCGCTGTTTTCAGGAGATAATGGCACCGAGTTCATCAACAATGCCACCGCTACCTTCCTGGCTAGCCGCGGCATCCTGCTTCGCACCTCGTGCCCCTACACATTCGCCCAGAACGGCAAAGCTGAGCGGATGCTTCGCACACTGAACAATGTTGTTCGCACGCTTCTGTTTCATGCCGCCATGCCTCCATCCTATTGGGTCGAAGCTCTTTCCACCGCTGTGTTTCTGATCAACCGGCGGCCCTCATCGTCCATACATAATGGTATTCCCTATCATCTCCTTCACCGCAAAATGCCAGACTAAGTTTTCGGTTGCCTGTGCTATCCGAACCTCAGTGCCACGACTCCCCATAAATTGTCTCCTCGCTCAGCAGCGTGTGTCTTCCTCGGTTACCCTCCTTCCCAGAAGGGCTACCGGTGTCTTGATCTTTCCACTCGCAAGATCATCATCTCTCGCCACGTTGTTTTTGATGAGACTCACTTTCCGTTTGCGGCTTCCAAGCCCCGACCGGATTCTTTTGACTTATTGTTACAGGATATACTTCCCTCGCCTGCCCCGTCTACCTCAGACGTTCGGAACTCGCGGGCCTCGGTTGCGCCTGCCTCGTCTGCCTCAGACGATGCCGGCGACCCCGTTGGGATCGACCCTGCCATCCTGTGGCACGGTGCTGCCCACCGGCTACCCCAAGCGCCTCGGCAGGCCATGGCTCCTGCACCTCCTCCGCCAGCAGGTGCCGTCGCCCCTGCCCCTGTCCGACAGCGGTATGGCATCCACTACAGCCACCGTCAGCATCCGGCACCGGCTCCACAGCCGCCGCCGGCGGTACCTCCGGCCCCAGAGCCGCAGGCAGTGGTGCCCCGGGCTCCAGAGCCTCCTACACGGGCGACTCGTTCCCAGACGGGTTCCCTGCCGCCGCCCATGTAGCGGTATGGCTTCACCGCGGCGGCCTCCAGTCTGGCTTCTCCGTTGCCGGGCAACTCTCGCGCCGCGCTCGCCGATGCGAATTGGCGCGTGGCCATGGCCGAAGAATACAAGGCGCTCGTGGACAATGGCACCTGGCGTCTTGTTCCTCGACCGCCTCGTGCCAACGTCATCACCGGCAAGTGGGTCTTTAAGCACAAATTTCGTGCTGACGGCTCTCTGGCTCGTCATAAAGCCAGATGGGTCGTTCGTGGGTTCTCGCAGCGGTACGACATTGACTACGACGAGACGTTCAGCCCGGTTGTCAAACCGGCCACCATCCGGGTCGTCCTTAGCATCGCCGCCTCTCGCTCCTGGCCGATACATCAGCTGGACGTGAAGAACGCTTTTCTTCACGGCCATCTGAACGAGACAGTCTACTGCCAGCAGCCGCCCGGCTTCGTCGACCCGGCGACTCCTGACCACGTCTGTCTCCTGCAAAAGTCCTTGTACGGACTCAAGCAGGCGCCCAGGGCGTGGCACCAGCGGTTCTCCGGCTTCGTCCAGCGGTCCGGCTTCACTGCTTCGACCTCCGATACATCCCTCTTTGTTTATAAAGCGGGTGCCGACATCGCCTACTTGCTGCTCTACGTCGACAACATCATCCTGACAGCCTCGTCGACCCCGCTTCTTCGTCGCATCACCGAGCTCCTTCACTCCGAGTTCGCCATGACAGATCTCGGGGATCTTCATCACTTCCTCGGGATCTCTGTCACGCGTTCTGCTGACGGCCTCTTCCTGTCTCAGCGCTAGTACGCTGTGGACCTGCTCCAGCGCGCCAGCATGGCTGAGTGTCATTCTACGGCGACTCCTGTTGACACTCATGCCAAGCTCTCTGCTACGGACGGCGCTCCGGTGGCGGATGCCACTCAGTACCGTAGCCTCGCCGGTGTGCTACAGTATCTCACGCTGTCTCGTCCGGACCTCGCCTATGCAGTTCAGCAGGTCTGCCTCTTCATGCACGACCCGCGAGAGCCTCATCTTGCGATGCTCAAGCGTGTCCTGCGGTATGTCAAGGACACCCTGTCCACCGGGCTTCACATCGGCAGAGGCAGCATCACCAGCTTGACCGCCTACTCCGATGCTGATTGGGCTGGTTGTCCAGACTCTCGGCGCTCCACTTCAGGCTACTGTGTCTTCCTCGGCGACAACTTAGTCTCTTGGTCCTCCAAACGACAGACTACGGTCTCTCGTTCGAGTGCGGAGGCTGAGTATCGTGCTGTTGCGCACGCTGTGGCTGAGACTTGTTGGCTTCGTCAGTTACTTCAGGAGCTCCACGCACCCATCTCTTCGGCGACGATCGTCTAATGCGACAATGTCAGTGCTGTCTACATGACCGTCAATCCAGTTCATCATCGTCGCACGAAGCATATTGAGATAGATATTCACTTCGTCCGTGAGAAGGTTGCTTTGGGACAGGTTTGGGTGCTCCATGTTCCATCGTCTCATCAGTTCGCGGACATTATGACCAAAGGGTTACCTGTACAGTTGTTCACTGACTTTAGGTCCAGTCTTTGTGTTCGTGACACTCCCGCTTAGACTGAGGGAGGATGTTAGAATATAATAGTAACAGCCCATATTGGGTGTACGGCCCATTGGCCTTGTACATTGTAACCCTAGCCTATTAGGCTATATAATGAAGGTCACCCCCCTGATTAGGGTGTGCGATGTTATTCTACACCGACCCTTGCTCATTTAACACCATACCCGGGTTCCGACATGGCGCGTCGCTAAGAGGGTTACGCCCCAACGGGATTCTTTTGGGTTTCATCTCCATTAAAGTGGTTAAGTTTTTACATTGGCTCGCCGCGCCTCTGTTCGCCTAAACGGTTGTTTAGCCTGTTTACACACCGTGTAAACGCTACACAGTGGTGCGCCGTTTCCGTTTAATCACCCGTTTAGCCCGTTTAATTGGCCGTTTAGCCCGTTTAATGGGACGTTTTGCCCGAATAATGGCTAAACGGTAGGTGACCGACTGTTTACCGTTTAGCGTTTAGGAAAACACTAACACAACCCTCTTCCTTTACCAGGGCTTGGGACCTGCTATGCTGCGACACCAAAGGCGCCCCACCATAGGCGGAGCTGCGTGTAGACTGAAAAAACATATATAAAACTTTTGGGATATGAAGGGCGGGCCTGGTGCAAGCGGTAGAGTCTTACCGCCTGTGACCGGAAGGTCCCGGGTTCGAGTCGCGGTCTTCTCGCATTGCACAGGCGAGGGTAAGGCTTGCCACTGACACCCTTCCCCAGACCCCGCACAGAGCGGGAGCTCTTTGCACCGGGTACGCCCTTTAAAACTTTTGGGATATGTGGTTATGCTAGAGAGAGCACAAGATTTAGACGGCAAGTAGGCAACACAAGGGGTGCATGATTCCAACATGTAGGTCATACCAGAAATGATGGTTCATCTAAGAACAGTAATTTTACAGTCCTTGCTGGTGTAAGAGTGGGCCTTAGTTTTTTTAGTTGGTATTGGTAGTAGTTGAAAAGGTTCGCATTCTTGTGTTCACATTATTCCTTGTTTGCCTGTAAGGAAAACACACTTAGGTGTTTAACACTTTTACTCTGGATATTTGGCTCCACCTTGAATTGTAGAATCTAGATATCAAACTTTAGGAGTTGCTATAATAATAATTTCCTTCAATTTGTGCAGATTGTTGAACTTGCTGATATTGCACGATGCATAGCGAATACTCCTCTGGATGAAGAAAGTGCATTATCCCAAATGGTTACCTGCATAGAAGATCTTCAGGAAATTGTTAACCGCAGGAAGCATGAGGCTCTCACAGTGCAGACATTTGGAACACGTATAGAAAAACTACACAGGTGATATTCTTATTTGGACTTGGCCTTCTGTTTTAGTTGATATTCTGACCACATAAAAAATATTCTTGCGGGCCACTTCATTTTATGAAGCTTATCAACACAGTAATGTTACTTAACATTTTAACTTCTTTAATTAATTCATCCTTCACATTTGTATAATCCTTCAGGGAGAAGTATCTGCAGCTCTGTGACTCAGTCGATATGGACAAGGTTGATTCAGCAAGCACCATAATGGATGAAGAAGATGACGTTGTTCGTAGCTTGCGCGCAAGTCCTGTCCATCCAGTGAAGGATCGCACTTCAATTGATGACTTTGAAATCATGAAACCTATTAGCCGTGGAGCATTTGGACGTGTTTTCTTGGCCAAGAAAAGAACTACAGGAGACCTTTTTGCTATAAAGGTATTCATTGGCCTAACTTTTTTGTTCTTTCATGCAACCATGCATACCTTTCGTTAGGCACTAGCCTTATGGTTCATACCCTGGCAGATCTTGTGCAAGTAGTTCTGCCCCAGAAATTGAAACTTTTCCGTATTGCTTCATAGCATGGGGTTCATCCAATTACTTTGTTTCCAAGTCGTGTGCACATATTTCTTAGTGCTGTGATTGCTGTCCAATTAGTTTGATGTCCTTGTGTCACCTTCAGATCCACAATGTGAGTCTGCCTTGTCCCTGCACCATCGATTCATTAACTGTTCTCACGAAGTTACACTCAAGCCGAATGGCTGTCATTGAAGCCTATCCAGTAATCAGTTTTTGTTGAACTTGAACAATTCTTTACGATTATTGCAGCTTGGCTGACCACTTTCCACACCCATTATGATTTGACTATCCAATTAAACATTTGCATTCTTGTGCTGCACATTGTAATTGTGTTTTCTGGACCATGGCTTTGTCTTGATATGTAACAATTTCAATGTTCTTTTTTCTACTGCATATCATCTGAGAGCTCACAACTGGTACCTGCAAGTGTCTATTACAGATTCAGATTGCTCCCTGTCATGTCTGTGCTGTTCTTGGGATAACTTTTGTATGATAGCTTTTATTGCTAGGTACCTTTAATGCTAATGGTAATACTTCTGGTATGGGTTTCTTGTTGAATATATAACATATTGCTTGCTTCTTGCAAGCATTATTCTAAGATGTCTAGCAAGTAGCAATACAACAACAGTTTTAATTTTGGTTTCATCTCTATAAGAGCGGCTGTGTTTTACTGTTTTTAAGCTGGCCTGCCAAGTCTGTGACAATTCACAAACCTCCTCTTTCACCTGGGCTTGGTACCAGCAATGTTGAAACAACATAGGGGGGATCTGACTCTGCTGAAACAATGTAGGTGGATTTCTAGCAAGTAGCAATACCATGAGTTTCTCTACCATTTATCAGCTTGTTTTCCTGTATAATCATAATAGAAAATTCTCACAAATCCTTAAGTGCATCCTGCTTCTTTTCATTCCAGGGCATACATTGCTATCTTGTTGGTTGATTTAACAAGATGTCTACTTTAATCAGGTTCTTAGGAAGGCAGATATGATTCGGAAAAATGCTGTTGAGAGTATATTGGCTGAACGTGATATCTTGATTACAGTCAGGAACCCTTTTGTGGTGAGTGAACATACAAATCTGCCCTGTTCTGGAACACTGATAATTTTATTCTGAAATGCTCATGCTTTTGGAAGGTACGGTTTTTCTATTCGTTTACCTCACGGGAGAATTTGTATCTGGTCATGGAGTACCTGAATGGAGGGGACCTTTACTCATTACTGAGGAATCTAGGGTGCCTGGATGAAGATGTTGCTCGTGTATATCTTGCGGAAGTTGTAAGTTTGTAGTATCCATTAATTTTCCATCTTTTTCGTTCCCTTGGTCTCATGATCAGTTTGTTCTGCAGGTACTAGCTTTGGAATATTTGCACTCTATGCACATAGTCCATAGAGATCTAAAGCCTGACAATTTGTTGATAGCCCATGATGGACATATTAAGGTTCAGAGACATGCACATGCTCATTAAACCTTCTCTCCTTGTTATATTTTGTTTGTTTGTTTGTTGTCTGGCTGGTTGAATATTTTTGATGTATAATTTGATATGTTCAGTTCTTGCAATCAAAATGCATAATGATAACATTTTTTTATAACAATGATAACAGTTATTGGCAGTTGTCAGAACAGCATGTACTAGATTTGTAACAGGAGAAAACATGCGACTACTGAGGATAGTTGTTTTTACTTTTAGAGATCATGATGGATGTTTAGAATGATGCTATATGTTTTTTTTAACTTCACATACTGAATATAAGGCCATGCTTATTCTTGGAGATTTTTTTCCTTGAAGAAAAGCAGCACTTTGTTGTATTTCACAAAAAAGCCAAGTACGAACTACTTTTACTGTTCAATTTTTCATGTCACTAATTTAATACTCCCTCTTTTCCAAATTATAAGTCACTTTGACATTTTTTTGGTACATCGAAATTGCTATGTATGTAGACCAACGTCATGTCTAGATACATAGCAAATTCGATGTATCAAAAAAGTCAAAGCGACTTATAATTTGGAACGGAGGGAGTATCCTTTTCCTTTTATACTTCTATGGACATGCAAATTCATTTTTGTTCTTAATTTGACTTGGTTACTTGTAGTAGGGTGTTTTCTCTGTGTGCTGTTTATTAATGTTCATTTATCCAGTTGACAGATTTTGGATTGTCCAAGGTTGGTTTGATCAACAGCACAGATGATCTGTCTGGTCCTGCTGTTAGTGGGGCTTCACTGTATGGAGATGATGAGCCTCAGATGAATGAACTTGAGCAAATGGATCACCGAGCACGGAGACAAAATCGTTCTGCTGTTGGAACTCCTGATTATTTAGCACCAGAAATCCTTTTGGGGACAGGACATGGTAAATTCTGAGCAAAGTCAGTTTTTAGGCTCACTACACCTATTCATTTTGATTACTTTTTTATACTAACTACTTTATTATTATGTATATACTCCTAGGTTGCAGTGCAGATTGGTGGTCTGTTGGTGTCATTCTGTTTGAGCTCATTGTTGGCATACCTCCGTTCAATGCAGAACACCCCCAGGTATTGTACATTATGTTAAGTGAATAATTGTTTGCAGCTAGTTTATCAATCTTCCTGTAACTCTTACATGGTCATAAATCATAACATCGAATTCTCAGTTTAACACAGTTGCAGCCAATCAGGGCTCATTAGATATTTTCTGGAAAGAAGTGTTCATTATCAATGTGTATTGGCCATTGGAGCAAATATTCACCATTATACTATCAGACTTCTCTGTAGATCAATTATCTGAAAACTTTGTTTAGATTTAGCTTAACATTATTGTTATTTTCTACTTGTTTCTATAGACAATTTTTGACAATATTCTGAATCGCAAAATACCTTGGCCGCATGTTCCAGAAGAGATGAGTTTTGATGCACAAGATTTAATTGACAAGTAAGAAATATGTCAAACCTTTTTTCAGCACTCAATTGTTTGTGATATTGGATTTCATGTTATAGCCCCTTGTGTTCAAATGTCTATTCAGTAGATAATTATGCTCGTTTGCAAGTATCTTAATAGCGCACGCAGTTTAAGGCTAATCACATTATGTTTTTTTGCATGTTTGATTTTGCATTTTCTTTACTTTTTTTTTGCAGTTAATCATTTTTCTTTTTGTTTGTGGCATTCCTTTTAACTTAGTGTAGCAATTCAGGCTTCAAAGTCCACGCATATTACCAATGTTATTTGATCCAACATTCTTCATTAACTATTTAAATATGCTTAAAAGAGAACATAAATATGTTCTTCCATATATTAATTATTAAATCATCAATGAACTATTAGCCTATTACTTTATTAGTGGTTGGATGAATGTTATCTATTAAATTCTGAGAATGAGAGCATCAAACTGTTATAGGATATGCTATCTCCCATCAGTTGTGTTATGTTGTTTTAAATTACTCTAGTTTCTTCCTCAGAGTTATGGCTTTTCCCTTATATTTGTTCGGATGTTGTATGTTAATACAGGCATATGCTATCGACAATACAAATCTCAATTGCAGTGCTACTTATCTAGTTCATACCCAATTTCTAATTATTATAGCAAGTTAATTTCTGCTATGATTAAATAAAACTAACCTGAAGATCTTACAACAACTTTGTCCAGATTATTGACAGAAGATCCTCATCAACGACTAGGAGCAAATGGTGCCTCAGAGGTATTTTAAAGACACTACAGACCATCTTTCTTGGTTATTTTTTTTTAAATGATATGGACATGACGGGAATCCTGTTTCATTTAGGTTAAACAACATCCGTTTTTCAAAGACATTAGCTGGGATACCCTTGCTAGGCAGAAGGTGAGGAAGGGGCAAAATTTACCTAACTCTTCAAACTTGTAGTGCATATTGTTTCTGTATGTATGCCAGGGATAACAGAAAATCATTTGCAGGCTGCCTTTGTTCCCTCCTCAGATAGTGCATCTGATACTAGCTACTTCACCAGTCGCTATTCTTGGAATCCATCTGATGAAAACATATATGAAGCATACGAGTTTGAGGATTCCAGTGATAATGGAAGCCTTAGTGGAAGCAGTAGTTGTGTGAGCAACCGCCAAGATGACATGGTATGAGTAATTTTCTTATTTATTTGGTGAACAACAAATAAAAACTAACCTTAGAGTCTTAGAGAAAAAAAAAGTCAAAAAGAATACTGTATTGTGCATAGTTGATCTAGCTTTTTGTTTTTAAGTTCCTTTGCTAACTGTTCCATATATCTTGTACCAGGGGGAGGACAGCGGTGGCCTCAATGAGTTTGAATCTAGTGCAAATGTCAATTATTCTTTCAGCAACTTCTCGTTCAAGGTAGATATACTGGGCTATGATTTCGTATCATGTCTTTGACAGCAATCAAAGCTTGGCAATTTACAAGATTAAATTATCATAGAGCAGGCAGTCTGCTTTTACTTGATTCCCTCTCAACTTTAGCCACTTCACTCTTTTCTTTGTTTTGCATCTCAGCAATAGGCAAAAGTCTATATTTGCACAAGTAGTAAATATCAACATTTGCAATGTTACCGCAGCTGTAGTACCTGTGAGCTAGATCTTGAATGCTACAAAGGCAGTATCCTTTCTTCTTAATATGATGATACGTAGATCTGCGAGTTTGAGAGAAACAAAGTCGCTATCCATTGATAACTTGCCTAGAAGATTGTACCGCAACATTACTCTGACATCATTTTTGGTGCAGAATCTATCACAACTTGCTTCCATCAACTACGATCTGCTCACCAAAGGATTGAAGGATGATCAACCGCCAAGAACAGAGACGTAGCTATCAATCTAAATTTTGATTGACTCATTTGAGTAATCAAACAGTCTACAAGGTGCTCGCGTGATGTAGGTCTTGTACATGTAAGTAGGCACTTCACTGTTATATCACCTCTTCTACTTGCACTTGACTATCTCTCAAAATGTTATAGCTGTTACTGTCTGTCACTTCTGCAGATCAAACCGTGAGGCATGGTCTGTTCTTATTGAGGCTGTTCCTACATCTCGCGGAGCCGAGTACAGTTTTGCTGTTACCTTGTTTTCATGACAATTGCCATGCCATCATCAGTGAATCACCCTTGACCAAATTTGGCATGAGACCTAGGAGCGCTGTCTTTTTTGTTCCCCTTTCTTTTCTTTTTTAATTGTAGTCCCATTATGAGCCTTGGGTTTGCGGAGATTGGTCAAGGTTACTGTATTCAGAATACAACCCCTGAAGATGTAGGTGGGTTTCAGAAAATTGCCACTCTGGCATATAGTTGATGATGGTTCGTTAAGCTGGTGGCCCGCTGGATTTCATGCGGCCAGAACTGATCACAACATTTTGATGGCCGTGGAATATAGCATTTTGCTAAATGTGTCCAGCGTCCCAACAGAATCAGTGACATTATAAGAAGAACATTAACCGATCGACATTAGCGTTTTATGCAATTTAGAATTCGATGGCCATGAGTTCCTGGCTGTAACAGTCCAACGGCCGTCTACAGATGTTATGTTGAGCTAGTTGGAACCGCAACGGTTTGTCCAGTGTCATGCCGCATGCAATCATAGTCGTTGAAAACGATCGACCCTGTTCTTCACGCTACCTGTTCTTCATTAAACTCACAGAACTCGAACTCTTATAGCCTGGTAGGCTAGATAGTTTTTTTAACGTCGTCAAGAGCACTGTCAGGTCATACAAGAACTCAATGGACACCCACGGGCCACGGTCCGCATATGAAGAACTCGAATGGACACCCGCTCAAATACTGATGAGGCATTTAACCCGGCTAGCTCGAGCTTAGATATTTTGCTGTTCTTAACAAATTAGAATACTGAAGAACTAACAAGCTTAACACAGACAGAGGCTCCGACAAATAACGTCAACGACGACAAACCGGTTCGAAAATGCAGCTCATATCAATAGCGATTGTAAAGCTTTAAGCAGACATGTGCACGCTCGAATAAAATACAAAACAGGTTCCATCAAAAAGGAAGTTTGGCACAACGCATGGATCAGCGCATCCATGTAACAACGTCAAGGAGTAGATTGCAACTACGAGTTTAACATCATTTGTCAGGTCAACGCTGGAAATTTCTTTAGCACCATTGCCATATCCGTAAAAGTGGTAGAAAAGTCCCTCAGTCTGTGAATTTTTTTTCTTATTTTTTACATGTGTAGAATATCGTCTCTCCCTCGTCTGCTGAACGCATCTGCAATTTCCAGTGTCAGGAGCAATAATTGAATACATAAAACCAGGAAGGATTGGCCATCCAATGCTGAAGGATTGGTTGCTAACCTGCAAGCTGTAATATTCAGCTTCTGGATGGTCGCAATTTGGACAGGATTTATTTGTCTATTTGCAAAAACCAGATTTTGTGAATATCCCCTAATAACAGAACTTATTAGACTAGCAATATATTTTAAGGACAAACTACTTACCACTGGTCTTTGCACAACAATGTCCTCCGTTGGTGTCTTCAACCCTCTTCGAATGTCCTGCAAAACAGCACACGGTAAAAAACAAGAAGCACATTGAACCAGTCTATCTGACAACTCCTCGTTCCTGCTGGAACAAAAGTACATATAGGATATGAGGATCTGTTCGGCTCAGCGTATTTGCACCTGTAATGGTTCATGCTGCTATCAGATCACACACATCATGTTTGGTTGGTTTGGGACGGAAACGATAACCAAGGGATCAGATATGGGCCTATGAGACATTTCCACCTCCCTGTGTTATCCGATTATGCCGCACGGACACGACTACTCTCCACTTCCGTGACCCCTCTCTGCTCACAATCACCACCAGCACCCATGCGCCGGCGACTCCAACCGCCCTGCTGCATCCGCACCAGTGAGTACTGCCGAGTGCCGATCCCCCACCCCCTCCCTCTCCCTCTCCCTCTCTAGCAACCTTTTCTCCAAACCTTAGCCATATTTTCAGAACCCTAATGTTGATCATTGCAGTTCTCATTGCTCCCATCAAAACACTAATGGAAATGAAAAACATTCCCAAAGCCAACCAAACAAATGATGCTTTCGGTTCCACTGTAACAGCTGTTAGTCGCTGAATTCTCACTCTTGGTAGTAGGAGAATTCTTACTCTCATCGAGAGAGGATGACACTAGGAGTTGGGGCAATTTTCTTGTCTATTTCTCACACAAACTCACACAAATGCCATACCAACCTGAGGGGTTGGGATTACATATTTATAGGCTGCTAGCCAGCCAAGCATATGCCAAGATGCTAGTCTAAGATACTAATATGCTGTCCTAGCTAAGATGCTGTCCTCTAGTCTAAGATGTTGTCCTAAAAACAGAAAAACAGCCACAAGGACTATGTGAGCAGCACAACCCCACAAAGACCAGCCACACATGAGACTTATCCATCATTCTCCCCCTAAGTCTTGTGGGAGAGTTGAACCATCCCGGTCCTGGAGCAGAGCTCAAGGAACTTGATCCTCCTAAGGGGTTTGGTGAGCAGGTCTGCAAGCTGATCCTTGGTGTTGATGTAGCTCGCCTTATGCTCCCTTCCTCCAAACAGCCTCGGATGAAGTGATACCTCACCCGAATGTGCTTGCTGCGTTCGTGGAACACGGGGTTCTTTGCCAGGGCCAGAGCGGACTTGCTGTCCACCCTGAGCTCCACCGCTCTAGTGTCTCTGCCGAGGAGATCACCAAGCAGTCGAGCGAGCCAGAGCGCCTGAGTCGAAGCGGTGGAGGCCGCTATGTACTCGGCCTCGCAGCTGGACAGGGCCACCACCTGCTGCTTGACCGACTGCAAGCTAACGAGGCACTTGCCGAGGAAGAAGAGGATCCCGCTCGTGCTCTTGCTGGTGTCGATGTCGCCGGCGTGGTCGCTGTCGCTGTACCCGACGAAGTGTGCCGCCCCAGGGCACCTCGGGTAGTAGAGGCCGTGGTCGAGAGTCCCCGCAACGTAGCAGATGATCCTCTTCACAACCTGCTGGTGCTCCGTCGTCGGTCGCTGCATGAACCGACTAACGTAGCCGACGGAGAATGCCAAGTCCGGCCGTGTGTGGGCGAGGTAGCGAAGGCTCCCCACAAGACGCCGGTACTGCGTAGCGTCCACCTCCTCCGTCGTGCTGTCGCGGCTCAGCTTCAGCCTCTCCTCCATCGGAGTGAGAGTTGGGTTGCAGTCGGTGAGCCCAGCTAGCTCAACGACGCGCTTGGCGTAGGCGATCTATCGAAGCGTGATCCCAGAGTGATCCTGGTGCACCTCGATTCCCAGGTAGAAGGAGAGAGGCCCCAGGTCACTCATCTGGAAGGTGGCATTCATCTCTTCCTTGAATGCCGCCACCTCCGCATCCTTGGTGCCGGTGATCACCAAGTCGTCGACGTAGACACCCACCAGCAGGGCATTTCCTCCATTGCCCCGTCGGTAGATGGCCGCCTCGTGCGGGCTTTGCTCGAAGCCCATCCCCTTTAGCGTGGAATCCAGCTTGGCATTCCACGCCCTCGGTGCTTGCCGCAAGCCATAGAGGGCCTTGCGCAGGCGGAGCACCTTGCCCTCCTTGTCGGGGATCGCAAATCCCGGCGGCTGGTGCACGTAGACCTTCTCCTTCAAGTCGCCGTTAAGGAACGCCGACTTGACGTCCATGTGATGAACACGCCAGCCCTCCTGGGCAGCTAGCGCAAGGAGGAGTCGCATGGACTCCATCCGTGCCACGGGAGCAAAGGCGTCGTCGAAGTCGACCCTCTCCTGCTGCACGAAACCTCGTGCCACCAAGCGAGCCTTGTGCTTGACGATGGCACCGGCTTCATCCCTCTTCAGCTTGTACACCCACTTAAGGGTGATCGCGTGATGACCACGAGGAAGGTCAGCAAGCTCCCAGGTGCGGTTCTTCTCAACCGCATCCATCTCCAACTGCATCGCGGCGCGCCATGCCGCGTGTCTCTCGGCCTCTGCAAACGACCGAGGCTCGCCGTCGTCACACGCAAGGTGCAACTGCGCCTCCAGGTCGTGAGGCACCGGTCCCGGTACCGGCTGGTCGCCGAGAAGGTTCTCCATCGTACGGTACCGCAACGGCTCGCTGTCGTGGTACGCGTCGACGCGCTCCTCGTCGTGAGAGAGCGGAGTAGCGAGCTCAACCGGGCCGTGCTCGACACGAGCTGGTGGAGTAGACGTGCCCGGAGTGGTGCCTGTCGGTGCTGGAGTGCGTGGCGTTGCCGGCTGTGGTGGAGCCGGCAAAGAACTCATCGCAGTCGAGGTCCTGGCTGGAGAGCGTGGTGCTGTCAGAGTAGCAGGCGCCGGGGTCGGTGGAGGCTCGGGGACTGGGGTAGACGCGCTCGCCGAAGAAGAGCCGCCTACTCCCCCAGCTCCCTCGAAGTGGACGTACTCGACAGAGAAGTCGTCGTACGTTGGAGCCGAGCCGTCGTCCACCGCCTTGTCCCACTCCCATCCTCGCCCTTCGTCGAACACAATGTCGCGCGCCGTGCGCACACGCTGTGTCTTCGGGTCGAGGATGCGGTAGGCCTTCGAGCCCTCCGCGTAGCCGATGAACACTCCCGGAGTGCTCCTGTCGTCGAGCTTGCTGATGTGGTCAAGCTCCTTGGCGAACGCGAGGCAGCCAAAGACCCGCAAGTAGGAGACCGCCGGCTTGCGCCCATGCCAAGCCTCGTGCGGCGTCCTGCCGTCGAGCGCTTTGGTAGGCGAGCGGCTGAGGATGTAGACGGCCGTCACCACCGCCTCTCCCCAGAAGACAGCCGGCATCCTCCTCTGCTTGAGGAGGGCCCGAGCCATCCCCACAACCGTCTGGTTGCGCCGCTCGACGACGCCGTTCTGCTGCGGGCTGTACGGCGCTGAGTAGTGGCGCTGAATGCCCTCGTCAGCGCAGTACGACGCGAATTCAGCCGCCGTGAATTCGCCGCCGTTGTCGGTGCGCAGCACGCGCAGCTTGCGGCCGCACTCCGCCTCCGCAGCAGCCTGCGCGCGCCTGATGGCGTCCGTAGCCTCTCCCTTGCTGCCGAGGACCATCATCCACATGTAGCGGGAGAGGTCGTCGACGAGCAGCAGGAAGTAGCGTCGTCCTCCCGGTGTGGCCGGTGTCACCGGGCCACACAAGTCCCCGTGCACAAGCTCGAGCCTCTCCTTGGCTCGAAAGCTAACCCGCTGTGGAAAGGGGAGTCGCCTCTGCTTCGTCAACACGCAGACGTCGCAGAGCTGCTCCACATGGTCGAGGCACGGCAGGCCTCACACCATCTCCGTGGCACTGAGCCGCTTCAGGGCCTCAAAGTGAAGGTGCCCGAAACGCTCGTGCCACTGCCACGCCTCGTCGTCCCGATGAGCAGCGAGACAGAGGGGTTGTGCCACCTGCACGTTAAGGACGTAGAGTCGATTTGCGCTTCTGGATACCTTGGCAAGAAGGCGACGACGACGATCCCAAATCCTCATGACTCCGTCCTCAACCACCACGCGCGAACCGTTCTCATCCAGCTGTCCCAAGATGATGATGGAGTTCTTCAACGCGGGGATGTAGTAGACTCCGGTGAGCAGCCTGTGCTCACCAGACACGGTGGTGAAGATGACGGAGCCGACGCCCTTGATCTCCACGCCGGAGGCATCCCCAAACTTGACGGAGCCTCGGACGCTAGAGTCAAGCTCGGTGAAGAACTCTCGTCGACCGTTCATGTGATGGGTGGCGCCGGTGTCGAGGCACCACCCGTCAGTCTTGCCGAGGAGGGCGTGTGCTTTTGGCTCGTCGAGGTGGAGGAGAGCCGCTGCGGCCGGTGCCCCTGGAGGTAGCTCAATGCTTGCATGTGCCATGAACAGAGCCGGCTCCTCCTCCTCCGCCTGTGCGACGTGGGCCTGGCCGCGTCGTGGCTGTCGGCAGTCCTTGGCCCAATGGCCGAGCTGGCCGCAGTTGCGGCAGGCGTCGTCCCGTGCTGGCTTGTGCATGCTGGCGGCGCCGCCCTGGGCGCCTCCGCGGGCATCACCCTCGGCACGTCCTCGCGCCCCGGCCTGGGCGTCTCTACGAGCCTTGCGTGGCTTGCCACGCTTGCGGCCGCCTGTCGCGGAAGAATGCCCCCCTTTCTTCCGGTCACCTTGGCTGGCAAGCCACTGCTCCCGAGTGAGAAGGAGCTTCCCGCTAGTGGTGATGGGCCCCGAGAGAGACTGTGGCTCATCGCTGTCGACGACCTTGAGGCGACCTATCGCCTCCTCGATCGACATCGTGGAGAGATCCAGCAGGGACTCGATCGAGCGAGCCATCTGCTTGTACTTCTCGGGGACGCAGCGGAAGAGCTTTTCGACAGCTCTCTCCTCACCGTAGGTGTCGTCGCCGAACTGCACCATCTTCTGCAACAGAGTGTTGAGACGGAGAGCAAAGTCATCAACGTCCTCACCTGGCTTGAAGGCCAAGTTCTCCCACTCCTTGCGAAGTGCCTGTAGTGTGGACTTGCGGGCACGGTCGCTGCCGATGCGTGCCGCAGCGATGGCGTCCCAAGCCTCCTTGGCAGTCCGCTTGCTGGTAAGCGAGAACTGCATCTCGGGCGGGACTGCAGCGATGAGAGCATCCAGCGCCCGTCGATCTAGGTCGTAGTCGACGTCGCCGTACTGGACTGCCTCCCACATGTGCCGCACCTGGAGCTTTACCCTCATCACCGCAGCCCACTCGACGTAGTTGGTCTTGGTGAGGGTAGGCCACCCACCGCCGGGACCGACGTCTTTGACAACAGCCTAGAGCCCGTGGTAACCACGGTACTGATCCGGGGAGAGAGAGCCACGCTGCCTGTGAAGGCCGCGCTCTCCATCGACCCGTCGGTACCGATCCGGGGAGAGAGAGCCACGCTGCCTATGAAGGCCGTGCTCTTCATCGACCCATCCGCCACCGTTGCCATGCGCGCCTCCTCCAGGAGCGCCGCCGCCGTGCGCGCCTCCTCCAAGAGCGCCGCCGCGCTCGTGGGCGTGCGCGGCTGCCCCAGGAGCGCCACCGCCGTGCGCGCCTCCTCCAGGAGCGCCGCCAGCACGTCCGCGCCTGTCTGGGCTGCCGCCACGCTCGTGGGCGTGTGCGGTTGCCCACTGCGCCGCCCGCGCTCGCGCTGCCTCCCTCTCTAGCAGCTCGAGGTCCGCGTCGGCGGTGTCGTCAGCGGAAATGGAGCTGCCGATGCTGCCGCGCAGAGCCTCGACCTCCGTTGCCGCCGCACGCGCTGCATTCGCCGCCGCCGCTGCCTCCGCCTCCGCTCTGGCTGCTGCCAACTCCGCCGCTGCCAGCCTCGATGCCCTTGCCGCCGCCGCAGCGGTCTCTGCCACCGCTCGCTCGCGTTCCTCTGCCGCGGCAAGTTCGGCCTCCTGCCGACGCCGAGTGCTCGAGGCGACCGAGCGCTAAGACTGCCCTGTGGACATGACGCGCTACCGGGGGGCTGTTGCGTGGGGAGAGGGCTGCTTCAGCGTCTGCGCGGGGGAGGAGTGAGCAGGAGCGGCCGGAGCTGCTGCTCGCAGCTGGGGCTGTTGTGTGGCTGGGAGAGGAGATGAGCAGGAGATGCTCAGGCTACAGGATAATACGGCTCTGATACCAGTTGTTAGTCGCTGAATTCTCACTCTTGGTAATAGGAGGATGACACTAGGAGTTAAGGCAATTTTCTTGTCTATTTCTCACACAAACTCACACAAATGCCATACCAACCTGAGGGGTTGGGGTTACATATTTATAGGCTGCTAGCCAGCCAAGCATATGCCAAGATGCTAGTCTAAGATGCTAATATGTTGTCCTAGCTAAGATGTTGTCCTCTAGTCTAAGATGCTGTCCTCTAGTCTAAGATGTTGTCCTAAAAACAGAAAAACAGCCACAAGGACCATGTGAGCAGCACAGCCCCACAAAGACAAGCCGCACATGAGACTTATCCATCAACAGCTAGCACTGTCAACCGATTACATTCCCATTACTGTTTCCAGAATTGAACCAAAAAGCACCTGAAGTCCAGCAGTTGAAATTTCCATTTAGCAACTATGGCATACTGCAAAAGCTAGCACATGGAACCAAAAAGCACCTGAAGTCCAGCAATTGAAATTTCCATTTAGCAGCTACGGCATACTGCAAAAGCTTAGTCTGATAACACATCCCATAGAATTCCTTGGTAACACATCCCATAGAATTCCTTGGTCAATATAGCATATGGTCCGTATGCACTAGCCTAAAAAGCTATCAGTGCTTAGTTCAACTGTTACTGTGGTACACAAAATTTTGCGCTAAATTTACACTAGAATTCACCACTGATGGCAATTTCCATGATGCCAGAAACATAATGTCAGAAACATGCCCATCTTCCTATGTTGTGCGTTTTAACTCTGGTATTCTCCCAGAAATTCAAAGCAAAATCAACCTAGACCTGGCCTCAGCAGAATGGTTGGCAATGGCATAACTTCAGGATGGGGAAAATTTTGATAGAAAAGTTCTTCTAGGCTATGCGTTTTCGGCTAGCTTGAAATACGTAAGGGGATGGAAATAGTCTCAGCAGTCAGGACTAGAACGGGAGCCGTGAGTTTTACCTCGGCGGTCATCGTGTACTGTATTTGTTTCCCTTCAATCTCTGCCAACGAAGGGACACTGGCACAGGAGAATGCGGCGGAGGAGGAAAGAGACCTTTGGTATGGCGCTTGAAGCCGCATAGAGGGCAGGAGGCGGAGCGGACGGAGTCGAAGGTGAGGAGGGTGCCGCATACGCCGCAGAAGAGAAAATCGCGCGCCTGCCAGAACGCCATGGCAGTCGCTTGTTCGGTCGCCCGGTTCCCCCTACCGCGCCGCCGCCTGAAAAAACACTCTCCCCGCGACGAAGCCAAGCGCCGCCTGATGCGATGGTGGACTCCTATAGGGTTTTGTAGTGGGCTCGATGTTGGCCCAATGGTCTTGCCTAACTTGAAAGTGCCTCGTGACATCATGCCATCTCTACGCTAGTAGTAGTAGTTTATTTATGGCTGGCAGTGACGAGTTAAACTAAGGTCCTGTTTGATAGGGCTCTGGTTTTTTCTGAAAATAGCTCCGGCTCTGGTTTCTCTAAAGGAGCAGCTTCTCTGGAGGAGCTGAAGCTATTCTGGAAAACGTTTGGCAAAACGATTCATTCGCACTAGACGACGTGAACCCATAGCAAGGAGCCGCGCGAAGCTCGTTTTTGAGACTTCTCCTGCTCAGGCAAAAAATGGCTCCGGCTCCCCATACGGAGTCCTTTCCAAAACAGGCGTTTGGCACAGCTCCTGCAGGAGCCGAAACTGAAGCCCCTGCAGGAGTCCTGCCAAAGAGGCTCTAAGCTCTAACAAAAGCAACCAGTGATAGGTGGTAGCTCGACGGGGATGAATAACAACGCGTATGGAATAATAGTAGTACGTATTACTTTTAACATAAGAACATTCCATTTTTCTCGGACTGGCATAGCTTTGTTTACCATTGTTGTGAACTTCGTGTCCTTGAAGCAATGGTCTCTAGCCAGCTAACGCTAGTTTTTTCCCCTTCTTTGTTCAACAACACTTTATTATACCTTAAACTGATTGCAATTAACTTCTACCGTCGGGACTTTGGGTCATGGTTCATCACTACACAATTACCTGTACTAGATTTCAAGTTCTATTTGAAGGAGTGAATTGTGAAGGAAAAGTTTTGCGTTTTCCACTTATTGAGGCACCTCTTTTATTAGTACCCTATATATATACGTTTGTTACCAAAAGCAAAAGGAACACAAGAAAAAAAGAGGATAAAACAACGGTAGCTACAGCCTACAAATCGAGACTAGATCTATTCCTTTCTCACAGTCCTCATCTCTTTCCGATGCCTTCACAACCATTTCCCCTCTCGCCTCCCAATTCTTGCCTTCTCTCTTCACACGATCATGCCACACAATCAATGTCTTTCATCACACCAAATTGTTACTCCATTCGTTCCAAAATTATAAGATATTTTGCCTTTAGATATATAGCTTTACTATATAGTTAGATGTACGCTATGAGATGTTTCCTCCATTCTAAATTATAAGGGTCTATTTAAATTCTCTAACCTAAAGTTTAGTTGGCTAAAGTTGAAGACTAAAACTTTAAACCGCTTTAGCTCACTTGTGTGATCTAAATTTTTTTATTGGGTTGGCTAAACTTTAGACAACACTTTAGATATCTTGTGTCGGGTACCGCGAGAAGGGGTACCCTAAGCAAGACCCAAAAAACAACTGCTTAGACTTCGTAAAGATCGAAACCAGCTAAACGCTGCCGGCCTCGGCCGATTCTCCGACTCGCCCGAGGCTCCAAGGGCCTCGGCCAATTCTCCGACTCGCCCGAGGCCCATCGCCACGGGCCTCGGCCGATTCTCCGATTCGCCCGAGGCCCCCTCACTACTGACCCCGAGCGATTCCCCGCCAAAGGCCTCGGCCGGGCCACCGACCCTCCGTCTCGCGCAAGGTAGGCTCGGCAGCACTCCGCTGCCTCTTCCTTCTCCCGTCCCTCTGACAAAACGTCGTGTCGCATCAACTCAGCCAACTGCTGCCCCTGACGACAACGGCATGCTCGGCACAGTACAGCAGAATGGCCGATGGGACAGGAGGCAGGACTGGGCAGGGGTTACCCGCCACTGTACTAACCACCATGCACATGGTTGACGCCCATGCCTCACTGTGCTGCCAACTCCTGCTCCGAGGACAACGCGGCGTGGGAAGCCACGTCTGGGCTACTGTGGCCTCGGAATCAGTACCCAGGACCAATAATTCCCTCCAGGGCCTCGGCGGTTTGCTTCAGGGGCTCGACAGCCTGGGGACCCATGTCCGCCAACGCCCCCCGCGATGGCTTGGCCTCGGCACCTACAGAACCACGGCCCCCTACGACGTCATCACGCGATGACCTGCACGTCGCTCGCCATGTCCTGCATCAAGCTGTACTGGAGTCCCACGACGCACAAGATCGAGTATGACCGGCGCGTCACTTCTGCACGACAAGGACGGGGCCACTCCGTCGACCACGCCACAACAGTGGCCGGCTACAGGGCTCGGACACGCCACCCCCGTTTTTAGAACGCTATGTAGCAACATATGTAGGTTCCTGGTTCCCCCTTGGAGTATAAAAGGGAAGGACCGGGGCCATTTCTAGGGGGAGAAAGAGGGGACGAACACACCGATAGAACTAGACACTTCCGCTACGCTGGTGGAGAACAACGCCTCAAGCAGCCCGCACCACCCTCGCCGAGACCTGGGGCTAGCCCCCTCTCTCACCTAGCTTGTAACCCCCTACTACGAGCACTCCGGTGCAAGGAATACAAGATCGATCTCTCGGACTGGACGTAGGGCCTCGATTGCCTGAACCAGTATAAACCTTGTGTCTCTTTGCATCACCATCCGGGATTAGGAGCACGCAGCACAAATTCACTCGTTGGTTGAGGGACCCCTGGTTCCGAAGCACCGACATCTTGTTTGGAGCATCAATAGTTAAAGTGGTTTAAAGTCTGGTGACTAAACATTAGATTACCAAACAGGGCCTTAATATGTTTTGGTTTTTTCTGGATACATTGCTTTTACTATGTGTTTAGACATAGACTATATCTAAGTGCATAGCAAGAGCAATGCATTTAGAAAAGTTAAAACATTTTATAGTAAAACAATGTATCTAGAAAAAAAAATTATAATTTGAATGGAGGAAGTAGTTGGTTTGAAATATGTTAAACTTGAGTGTATAGAAGACGCAGAGGCGATGTGCAATAGCGATACCTAGCATTAGTAGCATAAAAAGCAGCAGAATCGATAGTCAGGTAGAGTAAAAAAGTGTCAATTTATAAAGTGAAACAATGGGCGGCTCTAAAGTGGAGTGACGCACGCTACGTGTCCTCTTCGCGCACGTAGTCACATGGACCACCACCATTTCTTCACTCGTTTAGAATCAACAACGGACATTCTTACGGTCTGCCGTCGAGTGTTTTGCCAGTGTTTGTTTCTCCACCGGTTAGAATCGCCAGGAAGTTTCCCTTTCTCCTTTGCATCATATTTTTTCCACGGCGTTTCAGTGTCCTGGTTTGTCTGCCGCCACAAAAAAACCAAAAACAAATTAAATGCCGCGGTCAACTACCACGGTCGACAGCAGGCGGCGGCAGCAGCAGCAGCGCCGAACGGTCGAGTCGAGCCGATCCGAACCCACACCGTTGGGACCTGAGCGCGGGAGCGCCCGCGCGGCCCCGAGCCCCCGAGCCGGGTGGGCCGGGTCAGCCCCGGTAAACCCGACAGATTCCTTGTCGAAACTGTACTTGCATTCCCTGAGGCCTCAGCGGCAGCGCCCCTATCAGTCTCAGATCCGCGTCGTCGCTCGCGGCCCCTCCCCTCCCCTCCCTTCCCACCTTCCCCGTGCGCAGCCGCTGCGCCCCCAATTCCCACTCTCCCTCTCCCTCACGCGCCCAGACACGCCGAGAGGGAGAGGAAGCGACAGCCAGCAGCCGAGGCGGCCAGCGCAGCTCAGGCATGGCCACTCCCACTTCCAGTGGCGACGGCTCACCCCCGGGCTCCTCCGACCTCGTGCCCCCCTCCTACCCCGAGGCAAGCCTCCCTCCCTCCCAACCCTACCTCCTTCCCTTTCCTCTCCTCTGCGCTGCTCCTTTCCGCCAGATCTGCGCCGATCTGCCGAATTGACTGACCCCTGCACCTGCCCTGGCTGCTGCAGATGATCGTCGCCGCGATCGCGGCGCTCGCCGAGGAGAATGGGTCCAGCCAGGCCGCCATCGCGCGCCGCATCGAGGCGGAGGCCCGCGGCGACCTGCCGGCCTCGCACCCGGCGCTCGTCGCCGCCCACCTCTCGCGCATGTCCGCCGCCGGGGAGCTCGTCGCCGTCGCTGGGGGAAAGTACGCGCTGCCCCCGCCCCCGACTCCGACGCCGGCGCCGGAGTCACTGGCTGACGACGAAGAAGAAGACGACTGCGCCGACGACGACGTGGAGGAGGCGCCGGAGCCTCCGCCGCAGCCGCCCGCTAAGCGCGGGCGCGGAAGGCCCCCGAAGCCGCGCCCCGCGGGCTTCCCCGCAGGCGTGCCCGGAGCTGCCCCCATCGACGCACCTGGAGCTGTCGCATCCCTCGCCGCCGCGCCGCGCCGGCGCGGTCGCCCGCCCAAGCCGCGGGACCCGCACGCGCCGCCCAAGATCCCGCGCCCGCGCGGCCGGCCGCGCAAGAACCCTCTCCCAGAGGGGATGGCCCCGCGGCCGCGCCCAGGCGCGCCAGCGTCGGCCAAGGCGGCGCGCCCGCAGTTCGCCGAGGTCGGCTTCGTGTGATGCCGAGGAGCTCTCGCCCGCCGGCTGGCCGGCCGACTGGCCAGGGGGCGGCGGCGAGCTGGCGCAAGCTAACATTTTGCCCTTGTTCCTGCTCTTGTCTGTCTGATGTGGGTTTCGTCTCAGTTCGTGTGGTGTTGTCTAATCCGGGGAGCGTGTAGGGGCAGGAGTCTGAGTGGAGGCAGCTTCGGCGGCGGTGGCGGCCGGCGGTGTGTCGTGATTCATGGTGTTTCTCTACCTTACTATTGTTGGGTGGTGGCCGGAGTGGTGTGCCTCCGGCGGTGTATCCTGTGTCTCCTTGTCTCGCTCGCGCAATGCAATGCAGTTAGTCTGATCGTTTCATTAGCCTTCATGATCCATGGAACTCTGTTTAGCTCAGCCAGCAGCCAAGAATTGCAGTAATCTTGCTTCTTGCATTGCAGTTGCCTTGGCTGATAGGTGAGTTGTGTTCTTGCTGCATCGCATTCGCAGCAACCTCGTCTCGTCTCCCTTTGATGTTCTGCTGTTGTTGGATGGTTTGTTCTAAAGGTCGCATGGAATATGCTTGCTTAGTGCGTTTCGAGATTGCTGTCATCAGCCTGTTTCGATCTGCCACTCCGTTAGTGACGATGATGAATTTGCTGATCTGCTGATGCATTAGTGAATGGATCGATGAACACTATCGGTGTGTGTCACACTGTCACCTGACACCTGTTTGTGACAGATGACACGGCAACTGTGTCTGATGAAACGCGTGTGATCTGCTGACGTAGAGAAGGGTCCTTGGATAAAAGCTGATCACCGGTGGTCTCATGTCAGTTCTGGCGATGGTGACACCGACACTGGCTGGTCCTAGGTTTCATGGAGGCAACAATACGTCAGCATGTTCGGATGGCTGGTTCGTATCGGTGCTGGTTCGTGAAGAAGTACTGCTGGCTGGTCTGTGTGAGAGAAAAATACTGTTCTGGTTGGAAATTTACGATCGTTTACGACAAGCCACAGCCAAACGAACAGGCTGACGATGCGGCAGCTGTAGTCAGCTACAGCAGCAAAGGCTGTTGAACAGAAGACTCCCGCTTGATCGTTTATGTGGCTTATAAACCGATTGATGCTGTTTTATTGTGAGAGAAAAACACTGTATCATGATGAATAAGTATGGCTGATACGATCAAGCGAACATGATGTCCGTTTGGTAGGTGGCTGAGCATGACACGTTCTTATGCTTGTCTGTTACGCAAGCTGCAACTACTGGCTGTGATGTTTCTCGCGTAGTCATGTTAGCTTACGGGTTGTTTAATCCAGGGCTAAAGCTCAGAGGTGTTATATCGGGTGTCACATAGAGAGTGTCATATCGAGTGTTCGGATAGTAATAAAAAAATAAATTACCGAAGTCATCGGTAATCCGCGAGATGAATTTATTAAACCTAATTAATTCGTCATTAGCACATGTTACTGTAGCATTGTATTGTCAAATCATGGGCTACTTAGGTTTAAAAAATTCGTCTAGCAAATTAGTCTCAATCTATACATTTAGTTTCATAATTAATCTACATTTAATATTTCATACATATGTCCAGACATTCAATGTGACAGGGCTAAACTTTTGTCCGAGGAAAACAAACTCCTTAAGAGCACGATCTGTTATACAATCTCACTTGAGTAGGAAGTAGACTGCTTTCAGTGTGGCAGCCTTGAAAGTAACGATGTTTGTTGGGATTTTTCAGCCTGGTTGTAGCTACAGGCTGTTTGGGCGTCCCCTTCAATGTTTCTGCCAGTTCACTATACTAAGTTGAGTTTTCAGGAGAATCTGCAGTTTCTTAACTTCGCTTCGACTTTAACGTTCCCAATATCCAATAGAGTAGAGCTGTCTGAAACCCTGGGCAAAGAGATGAAGGTGAACGGACGGAGTGGCATATGAAAGTCTGAATATTTGGCTTATTGGATTCAGCAAACGAAGGCACGGTACATCTTGGTTCTGCTGAAAGCTATGTTATGGTATCATTTGAAATTTCTTCTGTTTTGTTTTTGAACGAAAAAATTTGTTCGGTTTAGTGAACATCGTGCTGTTAGGTTAGTTTTCTTAGGTATATTCATCGGATCGGGATACTTAGCACAGTAATAGAGCATTCGGATTTCACAGAGAGATTGAGAGATAGGTGATAGGTGGCAAACCGTCAAATGCCGTAGTTGTTGAAGCTCCGGCCGGTGTTTCGTTGACGGACGTCATCTGCGCGCCGGCAGCGACGGTCGGTGGAGAGAGAGTCGGCGCTGTGGCGTCCTCGGCGGCGGCGTGAGCGTCGGGTGGCGTTGCCGGCGTCGGTGGTACTTCCCGTCGCTAGTAGCGCCCCTACTTTCGATCGGGTCTAGGGTTTAGGATGTCGGTGGGGTGACTGGCGGCGCGGTGAACCTAGTGTCGCGAGCCCCGGCCCCCCACCTTCCTTTATAGCGCTGTGCGACGGGGGCCCACCAACCATGTAGGGTTGGGCGTCCCCGATCAGGGCGCGAGGACAAGGCCCAGTTAAGCCGTTGGGCCTAACTGGTGGGAGATCAATACTAACATTCTCCCCCTTGATCTCTCATCTATTCTTCGTTCTTTAATTTCATACTAAAAACTTTCAATTCATATTTTTCTTGCTTCCATCCTATTTCATCACAGATTAGTGCATAGAACTGTCCCATCGTCACAGCAATTAGTGCCGTTAGACTAACAGCCACAATACAATTCTCCGTTTTGAAATGTAAACTTTCTTTGGGCCCTTCGTATGTTCGGGTATCATAGGCTTTCCCTTAAACCCATACCGGCTACGTGTTCTCTGAACACGTTGGGTGGTAAGCCCTTTGTGAGCGGATCCGCGAGTATTTTCTCTGTACTTATATGCTCAAGATTTATTATATGATCCCGAACTTTATCTTTCACAACATAGTACTTTATGTCAATGTGTTTGGCAGCACCACTTGACCTATTGTTGTGAGCATACTGTACCGCTGGATTGTTATCACAATACAATCGCAGTGGTTCATTTATATCATCAATCACTTTCAATCCGGGTATGAATTTCTTTAGCCAGTTCACCTGCCCTGTTGCCTCATAGCATGCTATAAACTCGGCATACATTGTCGAGGATGTAGTTATGGTTTGTTTGGAGCTTTTCCACGATATAGCCCCTCCTGCGAGAGTAAATACATATCCTGACGTGGATTTTCTTTCGTCTCCCACATAATCAGAATCTGAATACCTCTCTATCTGCAGGGAATCGGATCTTCTATACGTAAGCATGAGGCCTTTCGTACCCTGCAAATAACGCATGACTTTCTTCACTAATTTCCAATGTTCAATTCCTGGATTCTTTTGATATCTGCCAAATAACCCGGTAACAAAAGCTAAGTCAGGGCGTGTATACACTTGAGTATATTGTAAACTTTCAACAGCTGAAGCATACGATACCGCTTTCATTCGGTCAATTTCATATTGGTTCTTGGGACACTGATGTTCCCCAAATCTATCGCCCTTGACTATAGGAGCAGGTGAAGGACTGCACGTATGCATACTAAATTTCTTTAGGACCTTTTCTATGTATGCCTTTTGCGATAATCCTAGAACCCCTTTTCTCCTGTCTCGGTGAATCTCTATTCCTAAAACGAATGAGGCCTCACCGAGATCTTTCATATCAAAGTTCGAGGATAAGAATTTCTTCGTTTCCATTAGTAGATTGATATCACTGCTAGCAAGCAAGATATCATCCACATACAAAATTAGGAATATGTACTTTCCATTCCTGAACTTTGCATAAACGCAATTGTCCTCAACATTTTCTTCAAACCCAAAACATTTTATCGTTCTATCAAACTTCAAATACCACTGTCTTGAAGCTTGTTTCAATTCATAGATTGATTTCTTCAGGCGGCATCCCATATTTTCCTTTCCTTTTACGACAAAACCTTTCGGTTATGCCATATAAACATTTTCTTCCAAATCCCCATTTAGGAAAGCCGTCTTTACATCCATTTGATGTAACTTCAAGTCATAGTGGGCTACAAGTGCCATTATAATTCTGAAGGAATCTTTACATGAGACTGGAGAAAACGTCTCATTGTAATCAATCCCTTCTCTTTGCGTGAAGCCTTTCGCCACGAGTCGCGCTTTAAATCTTTCTATATTCCCTTGGGAGTCATATTTCGTTTTGTAGACCCATTTACAGCCTACTGTTTTGGCTCCTTTAGGAATATTTTCTAAGTCCAAAACTTTATTGGTACTCATTGATTTCAATTCATCTTCCATGGCTGTAAGCCACTTTGATGAGTGGTCGCTTCTCATAGCTTCTTCAAATAAGGTGGGATCGTCCCCTATCTGACATTCTTCAGTTTCATAAACTTCATAGTCATCAGTAATAGCTGATCTTCTTATTCTTTGAGACCTTCTAGGTGCCTCCGGCACTTGTTCCACGTTGGGCTGTTATTGTTCTTCCTCATGTGCAACATTTGGTTCTATAGTTTCCTCAAGGATAGGTTCCTCAAGAACAGGTTCCTCATGTTTATTCATTGTCGCCACGGGAGAACTTGCAACAGGTGTTGGCACTACAGTGTCCTGCACTGTCGGTGCAACAGCAGCAGGTATCGTGAAGAATGGTTCTTCAACCATCGGAGTGGGTACATGTACCCGCTTCTCCTGTAGGCTGATTTCTCGTGCTACCATGCTCCCCCTGATCATGTTATCCTCCAAGAACACAGCATGTCTTGTTTCTATAATCTTCGTATGTCTGTCAGGACAATAGAAGCGATATCCTTTCGATCTTTCTGGATAGCCAATAAAATGGCAGCTGGCTGTCTTGGAGTCTAACTTTCCTATGTTTGGGTTAAACACTTTTGCCTCAGCTGGACAACCCCACACACGCAAATGGTTAAGTGAGGGTTCTCTTCCTGTCCATAATTCATACGGTGTTTTAGGCACCGATTTACTTGGTACTCGATTAAGTATGTGAATGGCGGTTTTCAGTGCCTCCATCCATAAACTAATCGGTAATGTGGAGTAACTCATCATGCTTCTTACCATATTCATTAAGGTACGGTTACGTCTTTCAGCCACTCCATTCTGCTGAGGCTCTCCCGGTGTGGAGTACTGAGCAACTATGCCATTTTCCTGTAGGAACCTTGCAAATAGTCCAGGAATTTGGCCATATGGGGTATGTCGCCCATAGTACTCTCCACCTCGGTCTGATCGTACTATCTTTATTTTCTTATTGTGCTGATTTTCAACTTCAGCTTTAAATATTTTGAATTTATCCAATGCTTCCGATCTTTCTTTAATTGGATAAATATTGCCATAACGAGAGTAGTCGTCTGTGAATGTTATAAACGAGTCACAACCATCCACACTTTTCACAGGAAAAGGACCACATATATCTGTGTGGATTATTTCTAAAATTCTTGTGCTTCGTTTGGCATCTTTCTTAATTTTCTTGACATACTTTCATTTGATGCAATTAATACATTGCTCTAAATCTAAAAATTCTAAGTGCGAGAGAATTGATTCCTTAACCAATCGTTCCATTCTCCCCCTCGAAATATGGCCCAAACGACAATGCCATAATTTCGAAGAGACAGTATCAATTCTCTTCCGCTTCTTAGTTACATCCGTAGATGGGGAATCATTCACATTCTCATCACATACATTGTTCACATTCTCAGCAAGAGATAATAAATAAAGCTTGTCTTGTTGGAAGGCAAGACCAACACATTTATTATTAACCAGTATCTTACACTTGCCATCACCAAAATGGCAATCAATTCCATCATCATCAAGTTTCGAAACACTTATCAAATTTCTACGCAAAGAAGGAACATAAAGTACTTCTTTAAGTCTAAGTACAAAACCATTATTCAATTCTAAAGAAAAATCTCCAATGGCTTCAACATTGGCTTGCAGTCCATTTGCAACTTTAATCATTCTTTCTCCTCTTTGCAAGGTTCTCGTCCCACTTAACCCCTGTAAAGAATTTGCAACATGAGTAGTTGCTCCTGAATCAACCCACCAAGTGGATTTATCATAACATAAATACAGAGATTCATCTACAAATGTAATAAATTCATCACCTTTCTTTAGCAGAGATTTCAGGAAGTCTGGACAATCCCTCTTGTAGTGTCCCTTCTTAAAGCAGTGCTTGCACTGATCTTTTTCTGCTCCACCATACTGCTGATTCTCAGAATCCTGGGGTTTCTTTCCCTGTGAACTGGAGGAAGAGGACTTATCCCACTTAGGTTTTCCTTGTGGTTTAGGATTCTTGCCATTAAAGTTCTTTCTTTTGTTGTCCTTCACAAAATGAGCAGATTCACTTTGTGAGGACTCTATCCTCTCCTCTTCTTGAGCATACATTGAGATGAGTCTTTCTATGCCCCATCTTTCAGGCTGCATATTATAGTTCACAATGAAGGTGTCATATTCTTTCGGCAAAGAAGCAAAAATCAAATGAATTAGGAAATCCTCCTCCTTCAAATTCATTTCTTTTAGCTTAGATGCCATAGTGTTCATCTTCAAAATGTGCTCTCTTATGCTACCACCAGTGAATTTCTCATTCACAAGCTTCTTAATCAGTGAACTTGCTGTGGCCTTGGTAGACCCAGTAAACTGAATCTTGATTTTCTCAAGATATTCTTTAGCAGTAGCACATTCAGGGATTGAGCCCCTTATCTGTTCTTCTATGGTGGCTTTGGCTACCAACAGGCACTTACAGTTGGAGAGAGTCCATTGCCTATGTTCAAGGTCATATTTCATTCTTATTTCAGCATGATCACGCTTCCGAGAAGCGAAATCAGCGTCAGATTCATTGTCACCTCTCACTGGGTCCTCTGGCTCAGTAGGACACGGTGAGGTGATGGCAAAATCGACCTCTCCTAACGCAAGTTCCAATTCATACTTCTCCCGCCACACACGGTAATTGGTTCCGTTGAGTGTCGGGATGTTGGCAATGTTCACAATGCATTTGCCTCCTGAAATCATACCAGAGTAAGTAAGAAACATTTATACATAAAATTTCATGCTTTAACTCAACGTTGGTCAAATTAAAACTTATAATTCATCCATGCAAAACATTTTACATCACCGTTGGGCAGAAGTAAAATTAATGCATGATTTCTCATGGATCAAAAGTTATAATATTGTTATTAACAACGTTGGTCAGAAAATAACAATATCATAATTGCATCAAAATTATCAGAAATTCATTTCTCTTAAAATTAAATTATCCCGTTGGTTCAAATTTAATCAAAGAGAACAATAATTATCATGCACAGCGGAAAAATTAATGATCTTTTCATGTTATTATTTTCCAGAAGCACTAAAGAATTCACTGTTTTCTGAGCAAAATATCGTTGGATTAAATTTGCACAGAAAATTGTCTTAAAATCATTCAAATTCATCAAAATATGCATTTAAAATTGTTTCTAGAAAATAATAAGAAAAAAAATTCTTGTTCTTCTTTTCATTTTTTAGCCCAGCGCGGCCCAAGACGCGCTGAACCGGCTCGGCCCAGCTTGCCTCGCGTGCACAGGCCGCACCCAGGTCGCAACCTGGGCCTGGGCCGGCAAAGCGCCGCGCGCGCTCGCTCCCGCCTAGGCCGGCGAGTTGGCCCAGCGTATCGCGGCCGTTCGTGTCGATCCGACGGCCGAGCGACTGTTTCGCGCTGATCAAAACGTCGCCGCGGCCGACGCCCTGGAAACCCTAGGCATTCGGCTCTTCCCCTCTCTCTCTCCTCGCTGCTTGCCTCTTCTCAGCCGCAGCGGAGACGGTCGCCGCCGAGCAGCCGCAAGCGAGGAAAACCGGAGCGGGCTTTGGCGCCGTCGCTGGCCCCCTCGCCGGCGCGCGTGCTCCCCAACGGGTGAGCACGCCGCCGTCGAGCGGCCTAGCCGCGGCGCTTTCTTGGCCGAGCCCGGCGAGCCGTTTCTTGGCCGAGCCCGCACGCATCGGCTCGGTTTCTTCTCCAGCGCCGGCGAAAGAGCCGGTGCGCTTCTTCTTCTTCCGCGCCGGTGGAGGTTTATCCCCGACGAACCCTAACCCTAATTTTCCCCCTTTCTCCTTTTTTTTGAGTTTGTTCTTTTCGGTTTTATCCGAATGGGGAAGACTAGGGTTAGGTTTAGAGTTTTGTTCTTGCCGATTCGTTTTCCTTTTCGTTCATCCGAATGGAAAAATGGGATTAGGGTTAGGGTTTGACCCTTCTTCTTTCTTCTTCCCCTTTTTTTCCCCTCTTTCGGATTAGAGTTCTAGGGTTCTTGGAATCCGACCCTCCCTTTCCCCTTCTTCAATCCCTTGTTTAGTTTTGATTTTGGGAATTAGGGTTAGGTCTTAGGGTTCGGTTTTCGACTTTCTTTCCTGATCCGCATCTCATTTCTTGATGAACCGTGGCTCCGGTACCATTGTTAGGTTAGTTTTCTTAGGTATGTTCATCGGATCGGGATACTTAGCATAGTAATAGAGCATTCGGATTTCACAGAGAGATTGAGAGATAGGTGATAGGTGGCAAACCGTCAAATGCCGTAGTTGTTGAAGCTCCGGCCGGTGTTTCGTTGACGGATGCCATCTGCGCGCCGGCAGCGACGGTTGGTGGAGAGGGAGTCGGCGCTGTGGCGTCCTCGGCGACGGCGTGAGCGTCGGGTGGCGTTGCCGGCGTCGGTGGTACTTCTCATCGCTGGCAGCGCCCCTACTTTCGATCGGGTCTAGGGTTTAGGATGTCGGTGGGGTGACTGGCGGCGCGGTGAACCTAGTGTCGCGAGCCCCGACCCCCCACCTTCCTTTATAGCGCTGTGCAACGGGGGCCCACCAACCATGTAGGGTTGGGCGCCCCCGATCAGGGCGCGAGGACAAGGCCCAGTTAGGCCGTTGGGCCTAACTGGTGGGAGATCAATACTAACACGTGCAATTGGATGTTTAAAAATCTGAGTGGAGGTTATTTAACCTTAGATCTCTGGGTTGTCAGTTAGGCAAAGTAGGAGCAAAGCTGGCGCCTGCGAGCATACTGACGCTGCTAGCAGTGGCGATTTGGCGAGCGTCATCAAAAGGTGAAATCTATTTGGCAACAGCAGCGCGATTCTTTCTTCGTAAAATTGATTAGAGTAGTTCCATCTTAACATGATTACCCTACAAAGCAAAGGAAATGTACAGCATCTGAAGACATGAACCACGGACTAATTATGAATTCGAGAATAGCACAGCATGCAGGCATGAATCACGAACTAAAATGAATTCCAGAATAGCACAGCGTCTGCAGACATATGAACCAGGGGCTAATGATGAATTCAAACAGATGACAGAACATGACTGCAGCCTTTCATCTCTGGTTTTCAGAAGCATCAGGGAGGGAAGGCAGGCCAGCCTTTTTTCCTACCATCTTCTTGCCTCCCCTTCCCCTCGTAAAAGTTTCTGCTTCTGTACAGCACATCATTATCCATGCTGGCAGTGGATGGATTACCACTAAGATGTGTCATCAGGCTGAAAAAACACAGGAAAAATTGCTGGGAAATAATTAGATTGTAACGGCAATCTACCCACCAAAAAACATTACAGAGAGAAAAGTAGCATAATATATGTAAGTTATGCACTGTTTGGTTACTTAGTCTAATCATTGAAGAAGGAATGGTCTATTACAACATGTGCAAAAAAAGCTTGTGGTAATACAGAGAAGTGCTATGAGATACCAGCACGGCAATAAGGGATTAAGGGTACAGCGATATTTAACTCTTGAAAACATTGTGGTAATATAGAGAATCATAGTATTGAAGTATCTGATATGGGTACGGGTGGGTTAGTGAATCATCGGTGATACATAGCCAAGAAGTGCTATGTTAATTATTGTTAATCTGGTAACTTGAAAGATTGGAGGTAAAATTACTATGTACTCCGTACTGAATTACAAATAGCAAAACAAGTGCAAGAGCAGGGTGCTGCTCAAATCTGTTAGGACAAAATCATACTATAATTAACACCATCTGTCAACCTGAGATTGCAAACATGAAAGTGTTTGATGACCTATTACTACCAGCGGATAAGAGACTATTGTATAGACCCCCTGGAGCTGTGGTTGTACAGAACCAATAAAGAGAGAAAGAACAAAGTAATTGAATCATTGAACGAAAAAATTGCAAATACGGGCAGATCCTAGCTTAATTTGAAATTTCTCTTGGATTTGTTGGCGCCTATTAGTGTCTGTATTCAGTTTATTAGAATCTCCGTGTGCTCACTAATTTTAACCCACCACCAACCACTCCCCTTGCATGTAACACACAAGAACAACATATCTTTCCCCAAGTTTCTGAATTACTAGTAGAATTTGCAAAGTGTATGTACAGATATGCTTGAATAAAAGGTGGTGGAGTTGGCAACAGACAAATTATGAGTTTCATGACGAATGCTTGAACTTTTCCAGGTACCGAGGATGGATATGGGCATCTTCATGGAGCATCCGTATCATCTAGAGAACATAAGATATAGCTCATAGTCTCTCCAATTTAACATAACCTCTTCAACGCTCGTCTCATCAAAATATGCATTAGACAACCTCGCATGTTTATGCAGGTTTAGATTTCTCATTTCTTATATTCTTGTATCTAAACCTCCATAATCCTCCTGTCTTCTCCACATAATGAAGATCAGATGTGATGAGGATTAAAGAATATTGCCCCAAAGCTCTCAAGGACCACAAGAACAACTGATTCCAATGGGTTCTGAACCCACGTAGAGAAGTCAGGAAACATGAGGAATGAGGATTCCATGACGATGGCAACTAAACAATTGTTTATGTTGACTCCTCATGTTCCAAAATTTAGTGCCCAAAATCTGAGTTCCATGTTGATTTGTCAACTAACTGATCAAATGTAAAATGAGTAAGATCAATATAATGGATTTATGTAACATGCACCCAGCTACTCCCGGGCGTCTTACTCAAACCCCTTTCCGCCATCATCTTCCTTAAACCCTTAACCTTGTCCCACTTCTTTGCTTGTGCATATATGTTACCCAAGAGAATGTAATATCCGCTCTCCTCTGGCTCCAGTTCAAAGCACTTGGAAGCAACAACCTCCCCAAGCTCAATGTTGTTGTGCAACCTGCAAGCAAGAAGCAAGGCACCCCAAACACTGGCATGTGGGCATACAGGTATCTGCATGATCAGCTGGAATGCTTCTTCCAACTTTCCGCAGCGCCCCAGAATGTCTACCATAATAGTGTAGTGTTCCATTGAAGGATTAATCCTATATTTGCTTGACATGGAAGTGAAACAAGCACGAGCTTCTTCCAGTAGTCCTGCATGACTGTATGCAGACAACAACCCCACAAAGGTCACCGCATTAGGATCAATCCTCGCTTTGGACATCTCCTTGAATAAGCCAACAGCTTCATTTAACTTGCCATGCATTCCACAGCCCACTATCATCGCACTGTAAGACACCACATCCCTTGATCTCAAGCCTCTGAACAATTCAAAAGCCCTATCCATTTGCCCACTCTTGGTGTACAAATCAATCAGAGCAGTACGCAGGTGATCATCCAGATCAACCCCCACATACCCCATGAAACTCTCAACCCACAAGCCGAACCTCAAGTCCCCCAGCTGTGAACATGCCGAGATGACAGAGGAGAAAGTCTTCTCATTGGGTACCACCCAAATATGTGGCTTCAACATCCTGTTAAAGATGCCAAGTGCCTCTCTTGCGCAACCATTCTGTGCATAGCATGAGATCATTGCATTCCATGCATAAAGATCCTTATTATCCATCCTATCAAACAGGTTAGCAGCAGCTTGGACGTCACCGGCCTTGGCGTACCCTGAGATCATCGTGATCCAGGAAACATTGTTCCTGATGGGCATCCGCTCAAACAGCTCTTGCGCTTGGGCCACGTGGCCTTGTGCCATGAAACCGGACACGAGGGCGTTCCAGGACGCGGCGTTTGTCTCGGGCATTTGGTCGAACAGTTCGATGGCCTCGTCGAGGTGGCCGGCCTTGGCGAGTCCAGCGACCATGGAGTTCCACGACACAACGTCCCGCGCGGGCATTGCCTCGAACATGGAGCGCGCGGCGGTGATATCGCCCGCGCGTAGGAGGGAAGCGAGGAGCGAGTTGGACGAGACGAGGCGGGAGTGGCGGTGCAGCGGCGCGGGCTCGTCATCGAGCAAGCCGCGGGCGTGGTCGTGGTGCGGGGGCAGGAGGCGGGAGTAGAGGTGAGAGAGCGCGGCGTGCGGGTAGGGGTGGGAGAGGAGACCGAGGCGGAGGAGGTGCGCGTGGAGGGAGGCCGCCGCGGGGAGAGCGGCGTGCTCGGGGAGGCGGGGCACAGACTTGAGGACGGCGGCGAGGGCGAAGGGGCAGGGGCGGCGGGACGAGCGTAGGGACGCGAGGTACAGAGCGATGGCGCGGCGGGGCCGGCCTTGGTCTGCCGCCGCGCGGATGGCGATCGTCCACGGCGAGTTGAAGCCGCCGGCAGCGGGCGGGGCGCGCATGGCCGGGAGCCTCGAGTCCTCCGCGGGATTGCCACCCCTCGCCGGCGGCACAAGCTCTTATTGACTCCACGCTACAGGTGTGAGATGAGGAGGGAAAGGACGCTTGCCGTTGCCGGCAAGAAGGGAGATGGACGGCCTGGGGCCGGCGGGCGCGCGTCCTGCGGCGATCGGAGCCACGGCCGGGGGCCCGGCGGACCGAAGACGGAGCTGCGACCGGGCGGAGGCGGCGGCGGAGCCAAGGGACCGGGGGCGCGGCGGAGATGGCCGCAAGCGGCCGAGTTGGCCAAGGCACAGACGGGCGGGTATGGCTGGGCGGCGGTGGCACGAGCAGGAGTGCCGGCGGTGCGGACGCGAGCGTGGCCACGGCTTGCGGCGAACGGAGGGAAAGGGGAAGAACGAAGAAGCGCATGTTTATGCGGCCCGTAGTTAACGAGAAAAAGGGAAAGCGCGCATGTTTGTATAATAAAAGCACTATCTAAAGTTTAACCCAGTATATAAAAAATATTAATATTGATCATACCAAATAAACATTATTAGATGTACAAATGTTGATACAATTTTTTTTATAAAACTAGCTAAATTTAAAATTAGTTGACTTCTCAAAGAATGACATGACATGTTCACTTATTATTTTGAGATGGATGAAGTGTATCTTTTGTATGAATTTGATTAATAAACTTATAATATTGTTTGGTTTCTTGAAAAGCAAAAATTTTAGTCTCTTTAGAGGAGAGAAAACCTTTGAAAATAAAAATATACCATACAAAGAAAAGGAAATATACAACATCGGCACACATGAACCATGGACTACCAGTTCGTTTAGCTGGAAAGACGGATGAAAAGTATTGTTTCTTGATTTGACGTGAAAGAAAAACATTGTACCATGTAATTCCAGACTAGCACAACATCTACAGGCATGAACTACAAACTAATTACGAATTTCAGAATAGCACAGCGTCTGCAGACATGAACAGACTAATGATGAATTCAAACAGATGGACAGAACATAACTGCAGTCTTTCATCTCTGGTTTTCAGAAGTATCAGGGAGGGAATGCAGGCCGTTTTTTTAAAGGGACTTTTGCGTTTGTATCCTTGTTTTGTATTGAAATTATAATTTTGCCTCTATTTTTTTTGTCTTTGTGAATTTATCCCTACGTTGCCATTCACGAAGCACCAGTTTGCTCCTGCTCCGTCATCCACCCCTAACGGTGTTAAACTTTATACAAAAGAACATGAATGCCTATACGATTTTGCCCCTGTTTGTTATGCATAATTGTGATTTTACCCTGATTCGTGAATTACTTACTAGTGGTTCTTCTTTTCTTTGCTTTGCTTTTTTTTTACTGGAGGTCATCAGACATTTCTTGCCAGGAAGGAAGGAAACACTTGACTGATTTGACTTGTGTCTTTTTAACTGACACCACATTTTCACTCACTCCATTGAGTTCAGGACTTCAGGTCAGTCATTCCCGGCTGATCTTTACTTTTTCGACTGAAAATTCACCCCCAAAGAGTCTACTGTATTACTGAGCTGCAGTCACCTGAAAATTCACTTGCAATCTGGTATGGGGAATAAGGCTCTGGGGACCTCCTATGTACGAGCTCAGGCTCCCTCTGGTAACAGCCTTCTCCCTTCATCCCCTGCTTCTTCACCCCTCCCCTGTTTCTAGCTGCTCTAGGAACCAAAAACAGAGGAGGAGGAGCGCCGATGCGGGGTTGCCGTCGCGCCGATGCGGGGTTGCCGAAGCGCCATGACCGGCGGGCGAGGTCGCCGAGGGCCGCCGTCGCGCGGGCGCGGGGTTGCTGGAGCGCCATCGCCGAGAGCAGCTCCAACCCATGCAGTGTTATCCCATCTTTCACCAAGGAGGAACCAAGCAAAAGCAGCTCCCCAAACTGGCTCCAAGCCGTAGACAATTGCAGTTTCAGTTGCTGAAACATCGCCCATCGCTACCATCTGCACGAGGACGTGTACGTACTCCACATGCTTAAAACAAGCAAGCATTAAATGAGAAGAGCCCTAAAACTAGGGCGCCCGTAAAACTACTAGAACACTCAAAGAAGTAGACTAACCTCTGCCCACATGCATAACACCGTAGAAAGAACTTCAGTGTACAATGCTGGTATCCTGAGAGATGTTTATATGTTTGAAATTCGGTTGATCATCGTCAATGCAAGATCGAAGACTCAATGAAAGTGTGATTATTGTTGCACAAAGAACCTTTTGAACAGAAATCAGGAAAGCAAGAAATTGTGCCAGAGATGTTTTACCATTCTGTAATATCCTGAGAGCTATTATCACAACAGCCAAAAAACTACTAGTAACAGTCAATACAGAAGAAGAAGTTGTTACTTACGCAGGGAGGAGAGCCGCCACATTCCAGCAGGCCAATTCCGAATAGAGACATGATGGCTCCGAACCAAGTGAGTTTGGGGATCGAGGCACCAAGAAGGCCATCAATTAGAGTTACAACTATGACCTGCACAGTAATTAGAGGCCATCAATTAGAGGCACAAAAATGAGTACAAAAGGCTCAATTTTACTGTTAAATTGTTGTGACAAACTAATCACAGTGGTCGGAGAAAGAAATGTGAGCATGAAGAGTATTTGGAGCTGTACTACAGAGCGATACGCTGCTATTCTTAATAATGACAGAAGCATGCAGAGTAGAGTTTGAGATCGAGCGGTTGAACGGAGCGGCTAGGAGAGAGAGGGAGTGAGATTAGTAAGAACAAAGAAAGTATCCGCAGACCATAGATGACCGTGAGGGCGTTGAGGATGATGATGCTTCGTGTCTTCTTCGAGGCGAACAGGATCCGCCTCCACACCGGTCGCCCGCGTGCCGGCTTCTTCCTCTCTTCCTCGATCTTGGCCTCCACCTCGCCGTTGGAGCCACCGGGCCCGTCGAGCGCCGCGCACCGGGGCGCCACGAGGACCCTTGCCCGGCTCGACGTGGACCAGCGGGGCTCCGCGACGGCGACCATCGCGTGGCAGGAAGGGCCCACCACTACCGCCCCAGCCCCGCCCATCTGTAGCGACAGCGCCCATGACGCGAGCGCGAGGGAAGAAGCCATGCCAAGACCGCTCCGCCCGCCCCTGCGCCCCGGCCTGCTCCGCGTTCACGTCGCTAGGCGCCTCGACAGCCACGGCCAAGCACCGCCGCCGCCCGCCCTGATGCCGTGACGCCCGCCCCCGCGTCCCAGGCCGCTCCGCGCCCACGTCACCCCGATGCGGGGTTGCCGGAGCGCCATGACCGGCGGGCGAGGTCGCGAGGGCCACCGTCGCACCGATGCGGGGTTGTCGGAGCGCCATGACCGGCGTGCGAGGTCGCCGAGGGCCGCCATCGTGTGGGCGCGGGGTTGCCGGAGCACCATGGCCGGCGGGCGCAAGGGCGCGCGGCCGCGACGGTGCTCGGTCGCCGGGGTGCGGTCGTCAGTCTTCTATCCGCATGAAGGTTTCGCGTCAGTCGCGAGTAGACAGCAACGAAGAGAACAAGCAGATAAGAACGAAGAGGAAGGGGCATTTCAGTCATTTCGTATATGATTTTATGTGTTTTATTTTTTTTAAATCATTTAACCAGTCTCTAAATAATGGACATCCAAACCAGGGGCAAACGGCTCCTTTGTTTTAAAATAATAGGGGTAAAATCACAAAGTTAAAAAAATAGGGATAAAATCACAATTGAACCTCTAGACAGGGACAAAAACACCGTTTTCTATTTTTTAAACTGGGAATGTGTCATCTTCTTGTCTTCACTCGTAAAAATTTCTGCTTCTGTTCAGCACATCATTATCCATGGTTGCAGTGGATGGACTACCACTAAGATGTGTCATCAGGCTGAAAAAACATAGGAAAATAGTAGAGTCATTGTCGGTACAGAAAGTGATCAACAAATAAATATTTATAGTTTTGTTGTACGTTGTGATCGAAGGTGATCTAGCACTCAATGACACAGGGTTTATACTGGTTCAGACAACGTGCCATACGTCTAGTCTGGGTCAATCGGTGACTTTATTCCTGAGCCCAGGTGCTCAAAGTTTGCAGTGGGGTTACAAATGAGAAGGAGAAAGATGTGGTGTACAAGAGGTCCGATCGGCTCCGGTCAGAAGAACCGAGAGCGATAATAGCTCTGCTATGAGCTAAGTGTTTAGGCGTGTGCTTGAGGTCCAATCCTGGCGGTTCTGTGGTTGTGAGCTAGTGAACTTGATCGATCTAATAAATCTGAAATCACTTGAATGTTAGAAGAGAGCACATCTCCTTTTATAGATGAAAGGAATGGCCTTACAAGTGAGAGGGAGAGACTTTCGTATGCTTCTCAGTCTTGTTGCCCACGTCGGTGGGTATAGGACAATGGTAGACATCCACAACACTATTGGATGTCAGATGCACGTAGTAGGTTATGTCGTCTTTATTCGGTATGGCAGATGTCGGTACCTGCACATACTGTTGATGTCCAGAGACATGTGAGGAGTTTTCACCATGTTCACTCGATATGGTAAATCTCGATGCCCACAACACTGTTGATGCCCAGAGGCATGTGGGGGGGCCTTACCGTATGGGAGTTAACGGCGTCCACAATACTATAGAGGAAAATGTCGGCGTCTACAATACTGTTTGTGTCAGGGCGGTTGTAGAGTACTATTCATACAAGTGTACATGGTACAGTCCCTGGTATCATGGTTTGACTTGAGTGCTTTGTCTTGCTTTCATCGTTCGTTCTCTGGTCCTTTCCAGGCGAGCGTCCTCGGTCGGTTGGTCCTAGTCGCCTCTAGTTTGCGCCAGTCGGAGAAGAGCGGTGAGCTGGGCTTCTGCGTACCCCGGTCGAAGACACGGGGTCAGAGTCAGAAGTAGTGCTCTGGCCAGGCCTTTCGGTCAGAGAAGCCGTCCAGAGGCGGCTGGAGTTAGAGCGAGCGCTCCAATCGAAGAGGTGGGCCGGAGTCAAAAAACGGGTGCCGCTCCTCCTCAGCCAGACCTTCCGGTCGGTAATTGGATGGCCCTTTTGGCCTGTTGTCCGGATACTTGGGCCAGCCTATGAGTTGCTCATTGTCTATTTGGACTGAGCCTTTGTTGGGAAACCGGTCCGCGAGGGACCTCGGGTTTATAAACCCGACAGGAGCCCCCGAGCCCCCGAGCGATTTGGGTAGAATCGTTTGGGGGATTTTTGTCTTGATGGTGGGTGCGCGTGAGCGCACCTACAGGTGTAGCCCCCGAGCCCTCGGGTGGTTTGGGCAGAACCGTTTGGGGGGGGGGGGTCGTGTTGTCAACGGGGGAGGTTTTTGTTTCATCGACGGGTGCGCGCGAGCGCACCCCCCCAATCCCTCGGGCGGTTCATGCAGGGCCATCTGGGGGTGTTTGTCAGCGGGCATGTGTGCGTGTTTTTTTAGTCAAGATGGAGTTGTTTAACCAAGGCGTCGTTGTGCGGTCGAGGCGCTTAGTTGTTTTAAGGATCGGGTGAGACGGAGCTCGCGGATCCTGGCGTCGATGCGCGCCGTGGGATCGGGCGAGGCGGTTAGTTTTTTTATGGTTCGGACAAGACAGAGCTCGTGGATCCTAGAGTCGATGCGCACCATGGGATTGGGTGAGTCAGAGTCGTGGATCCTGGCCTTGGTGCGGTCCGCACAACTAAGGCAGTTAGTTAGTTAGTTAGCTTAGGGATCATACAAGATGGAGCTCGCTGATCCTGGAGTCGGTGCGCGCCGTGGGATTGGGCGAGTTAGAGTCGTGGATCCTGGTGGGGTGAGTTCGGGGTCGTAGACCTAGGTGTTTTGGAGCATGGTCGAAGCGTAGCCAGTTGGGGTGAGTTTGGGGCCGTAGACCCAGATCATTTTGGAGTGCAGTTGAAGCGTAGCCAGATGGAGCGAGATCGGGGTTGTAGACCCAGGTGTTTTTGGAGTGTAGTTGAAGCGTAGCCGGATGGGATGAGATCGGGGTCGCAAACCTAGGTGTTTTTGGAGCACAGTCGAAGCATAGCCGGATGGGGCAAGATCGGGGTCGCAAACCTAGGTGTTTTTGGAGCGCAGTCGAAGCATAGCCAGATGGGGCGAGTTCGGAGTCATAGACCTAGGTGTTTGGAGTACAGTTGGAGCGTAGCCGGATGGGGTGAGTTCAGGGTCACAGACCCAGGCATTTTGTGTCTTGAGCCCCCGAGCCCCGTTGGGCTTTAGTAGGGGTCGATGTGAGGTGTGTGCGTTACCCCGTCCTTGGTTCCTCGCAACCAGAGGGGTTGAGTTTTGTCGCTTGTCCTGATCGCTTGGGCTCGAGTGACGCGCTCAGTGAGTTCGCTAACGGGTATGATCGAGTGGAATCTAGGTCCGTCGTTCAAGATGGGGTCGGCATAGCCCTCTTGTGACATTCCACTGCTCCTTTATCTATAACCCGATAGATGCCTAGGTTGTTCCGGAGACCGACCCGAGTGGCCTAATGGCCTCCCCTTGATAGAGATTCTGTGGGCTTGGCAATAGGTTCAGGATCAAATGAGAAGGTTAAGATGACCTTGTCTGCTAGACTGGGCGAGGACCGCACGCGTCTCATCTGTGTTTTTCTCCCCTGGCTCTGTTGTTGCTCATATCGAATGAGGCAACTGCCGCTTTGTGATGCGACATGGAGCGTTATGATGCATTTCGCTGCACGTGCGATGCTTAGTTCTCAAGCCCCTAGGCGGTTTAGGGCCCAAATTGTCCGAGAGGCACGGGCGTATGGAATGAATGCGCGTATGGATGTATGAAATGATTTAAATAAAGAAATAGAGGGGGTTTGGTAGTGAAACCTTGATGACTCGAGTGATAGGGTTTGGAGAGCTCCAGTCAAAAATGTCCGATTGGGACCCGTGCTCGTTGTTCGTGACAGAGTCGGCATGGCCTACATGAGGCATCCCTTCGCTCCCTACCTATCTCTCGGTGTGTTTTTCTGAGTTGTTCGATCAACTTAGAAAGCCCAATGGTCTATCCCGGTGGAGATCCTATTTTGGGTATTTCCAAGTCCCACCTGGGGATGCGGAGAGCTGCCTGCATGTGGTGATGCTTCGGATTTCGTGCCTAGTTGTGCGATAGTGGTGGACCATACCTAGGCCACGTCTTGTCTCACCAAGCGGTGTTCCACCTGACTAGGTGTCGTTTCGTCGATCACCATGCGTCCCATTGGTCAGGGTGTGTCCTATCGTTTCCCATCCACATTGAATGGGGGAAGGGAGAGAGTTTTTTGCTCTAATCTTTTACCCCTCCTCAACCTGTCGTGTTTTCTCCTTAAATAGGGAGAGAGAGGGCTCTCCATCGTAGTCTTTTTGCCTATTCTCCAACTGTTGCATTTTCTCCTTCTTCCTCCTCACCGAGAGTGCCTATATGCCACGACGGTTCTTGAGTGAGAGAGAGGGTAAGCGAGGGGGAGGACTTATAGATCCTTTTGTGAATCTAGAGTGCGATGTTGAGCTGGAGGCTGCCCGGGGCGGTGCTGGCCGTCTTTGCCTGAGAAGGGGTGGCTTCCGACAAAGGGGGTGGCGCAGTGGATTCATCTATGAGGCCTTCATCGGGCGAGCCTTGTCAAAGGGGAGGTCACTCAGGATCGTGCTGGTGGAGGGTTCTGTGCCTGCAGCTGCTCAGGTTGGCCAGTTCATAAAGTTTGATGAGATCTCTTCCAACCATGGCGGCCATACCTCGATAGCGGCATCCCTGCCTAGGAGCTACCTCGACTGCATGAGAAGGTCAGGAGCTCCATGCTCTTCTGCTGAGCATCTATGGGTGCAACACCCTTGAGGTACCCGTTGCGCTCGCCGAAGTCGAGGGAGCGGAATAGAGCAGGTCCCTTGAGGTACCCGTTGCGCTCGCCGAAGTCGAGGGAGCAAAACCGGGCGGGTCCCTAGTGGTGGTGGTTATGTCCGGCGATGTTCAGGCGTTGTCGTCAAGCGGCCGCAGTAGTATTTGGAGCGGTAGTAGAAAATATAATAGTTGAGTTCGTGGGTGAGTCCCCGTGTGAATAGTTTTTTGTATTAATAAATACATCAGTACTGCCTTTGTGATAGAATCACTATCCATTCTTTGTTTTTATCCTAGCATAGCTATTGTTTTTGTCCTTTCTTTTTTTGCACCTACCTGTTAGTTCCGTAGGCTACAACTTTTTTAAGAACCTGGGCATGGCCCGCAGGGCTCGACTGCTCATAACCGTAGGTCGTGGCGGGGTGCGTTCGGTTTAGGAGTAAGAACAGAGTTACGTAGGACAATCTAAGGAAAATGAATATGCTTCCATTCAGGGATGAAGTTGTTTACCATGTGATAGTAAAAAAGTTGTTTACCATGTGATAATAAAAAAGAGAGTAAAAAAGAGAGGTAGTTTTTAGTATTGTACCCTCATGGAGCCCCCGAGCGACCCAGGCTGAAAGTGTTTGGGCTAGGGGTGCTTTACAGGGGCAAGTTTGACTAAAAAAGCGGTAAGACTAATTTCTAGGGGGGAAATGACGTAGCTATTCAATGTTCCAAGTGTTGGTGAGAATGTTGCTGTTGTTGTCCTCCAGTCGATAGGTGCTCGGTTCGATTACCTCGGTCACCGTATAGGGCCCTTCCCATGGTGTAGAGATTTTGTATTTTTCCTTCGTTGATTGGGTCCTCCAGAGTATGAGATCGTTGACTTCAAGTATTCCCCCCCCATGATCTTCCTTTCATGGTACATGCGTAGGGTTTGTTGGTTGTGAGCAAAACGGATGTCGGTCACCTCGCAGGCCTCTTCAAGCAGGTTGACTGTGTCTTGCTGAGCCTCCGTGGCTCGGTCGCGGTCGAATGCCTTCACTCTTGGGGCACCGTGGTCGAGGTCGGAAGGTAGCACTACCTCAGCTTCGTAGGCCAGGAAGAAGGGTGTGAACCTTGTGGATTGGTTTGGAGTCATTCTCAAGCTCCAAAGGATTGTTGAGACCTCTGCAACACATCGCCGGACGTACTTGTTGAGTCGGTCAAAGATGCGCGACATAAGTCCTTGGAGGACCATGCCATTGGCACGCTCGACCTGACCGTTAGTTCGTGGATGTCCGACCGAGGCCTAGTCGATCCTGATGCCGTATCCATCACTGAAGTCTAGGAATTTCTTTCCAGTGAAGTTAGTCCTGTGGTCAGTGATGATATAGTTGGGAACGCCGAACCGATAAATGATGTCGAGGAAGAATTTGACTGCCTCTTCTGAGCGGATGTTGGTGATTAGTTTGGCCTCTATCCACTTGGTGAACTTGTCGATCGCTACGAGTAGGTGAGTGAAGCCACCTGGGCCCTTTTTGAGAGGTCCCACCATGTCAAGGCCCTAGACCGTGAATGGCCAGGTGATGGGGGTGGTTTGGAGCTCCTATGCTGGCAAATGGGTTTACCGAGCGTAGAACTGACATCCTTCACACCTGCGAACGACCTCCTCTGCATCTCGTAGCGTGGTGGGCCAGTAGAAACCTTGGCGAAAGGCTTTTTTGACCAACGACCTTGGAGCCACGTGATGTCCGCAGATCCCAGCATGGACCTCGAGGAGGAGCTCCTTCCCCTGGTTGGTGGGGATGCACTTCATGAGTACCTCCGATGGACTCCATTTGTAGAGTTCATCACCGAGCACGATGAAGGTCTTGGCACGTCGAGCAATCCATTGGGCTTTAGTCCTTTTAGGTGGGAGAACCTCCTCAAGGAGGTATGTGAGTAGCAGCGCTCGCCAGTCAGTTTGATCGAGTGCCAATACAACGATGTTTATGGGTGACGTCGTCATGGAGGTACTGGGATCGGAGCCCCCGAGCGCTAGCTTGGCATTGGGTCGAAGCCCCCGAGTGCTGGCTTAGTGTCAGGGTTAGAGCCCCCGAGCGCCGACTGAGCATCGGGGTGTGTCTGGATCAGACATTCCAAGATACGGGCGAACAGCTCATGGACGTCGTTGATGAAGACCCCGCTTGGGGATGGAACCCACCTGGCAGCCAATTTCGAAAGATAATCGACGGCATCGTTGTCCCTTCGAGGGACATGATGTAGCTCGATCCCCTAGAATTTGTCCTTGAGCTTGCGCACCTCTTGGCAATATGCTACCATGAGGGGGCTTTTGCAGGAGGACTCCTTCATGACCTGATCAACGACTAGCTCCAAGTCGCCGTGAACGTAGAGTTGCATAGCACCGAGCTCGATGGTGATGCATAGTCCATTGATGAGGGCCCCGTACTCCGCAGCATTGTTTGAGGCTAAAAAGTGGAGGCGGATGGCGTAGCGGAGCCTACTCCCATCTGGGGAGATCAGAACCACTCTAGCCCCAGAGCCGAGTGCCATTACAGACCCGCCAAAGTACATTGTCCAGTACTCATGGGTGATGTCCGGGGTCGGTAGCTGTACCTCTGTCCATTCGACGACAAATTTCATGAGAGCTTGAGATTTAATGGCGGTACGGGGGATGTACCTCATGTCATGGCCCATGAGTTCGAGTGCCCACTTAGAGATCCATCCCGTGGCATCGCGGTTGCGGATGATGTCCCCGAGTGTGTATGAAGTGACGACCGCGACTTCGTGGTCGGTGAAGTAGTGCAGGAGCTTCTGGGTAGTCATTAGCACGGTGTATAGGAGTTTTTGCACCTGGGGGTACTGGACCTTGGGGTTGGTGAGTACTTCTCCAATGAAGTATACGGGCTGCTGGACCTTAAGTTGGTGTCCCGGCTCCTCCCTTTCGACGACCAGTGCGGCGCTTACCACATGGTTGCTAGCCATGATGTAGAGGTGAAGAGGTTCTCCCTGTTCAGGAGCGACAAGGATTGGGGCTGATGTCAGGGACACTTTGAGGCTCTCCAGGGCCTACTGGGCTTCCTCTGTCTAGACAAAAGTGTCTGTCTTTTTGAGGAACTTGTAGAGTGGCATCCCCCATTCACCGAGCCAAGAGATGAATCGACTTAGGGTAGCCAGATAGCCGGTGAGCCTTTGCACGCCCTTGACATTACGTATGGGACCCATGTTGGAGATGGCCATGAGTTTTTGGGGTTGGCCTCGATGCCATGCTCGGACATAATGTATCCTAGCAGCTTCCCCCTTAGAACCCTGAAAACACATTTTTCGGGATTCAGCCTGATATTGAATCTTTGGAGGGTCATGAACATTGCGACCAAGTTTGTGATTAGGTCATAGGCTTGAGTTGTTTTGACCACTATGTCATCGACATAGACGACGATCGTTGGCCTTGGCCGCTCGGTCTGGTCAGGCTGATCGAGCGGGTTGATTTGGTCGGCGAAGCATTGCTGCATGCACCTTTGGTAGGTGGTGCCAGCGTTCTTTAAGCCGAATGGCATGGTTACATAGCAATATGAACCATATGGGGTGATGAATGAGAACGCGAGCTGATCAGACTCTTTCATTATGATCTGGTGATGGCCTGAGTAGGCATCTAGAAAGGAGAGGATCTCGCAACCCGAGGTGGAGTCGACTATCTGGTCTATGCACGGCAAAGGAAAGTGATCCTTTGGACATGCTTTATTGAGGACAGTATAATCAATGCACATTCTCTACTTCTCGGTCTTCTTTTAACAAGAACGGTATTGGCAAGCCAGTCAGAGTGGAATACCTCTCTGATGAATCCGGCTGCCAAGAGTTTGGTAATTTCTTCGCCTATGGCCCTGCGCCTCTCGTCGTCGAAGCGACACAGGCGCTGCTTGGTGGGTTTTGAGCCTAGGATGAGGTGTAGTGCATGCTCGATGACCTCTCATGGTATGTGTAACACCCTGGTGTTATTCTTGCCTAATTGCACTTGCATTTCATATTCATGAGCATCATTCATCAATTCATGAGCATATGTCACTTGAAACATGGGAAACATGACTTTGAAACAAATGTATCATTTCAAGTGTTTTCATCATTTCAGTACCTTTAGTGCTTGATTATTGTATGACCAATGTGTGATATAGCTAAATCTATTGTTAAACATCTTAGCTATGCTTAGAAAGTCATTAGGAACAATGTTCAAGTTGATCATTTTGCCCAATTAAGATTTCAAATCATGGTTTGACTTGTTTTGACCCTAGGACTTTTTGGTTTGACTGTTTAAAAAGTACCACTTGGAATGTTTGCATGTCAGAGCAACCTAAAACAAAGTTGTAGCAAATTACATAAGGAACAAAAGTTATTTTGTGACCAAGTCATGAAAATGTGCACAACATGCTCAAAATGGTCCCACAAGTCAGAATTTGGGTTGATTTCAACACTTAGAAATTTCTAAGTGTAAGTTTCAGTTTTCAGTTTCTTGAACCCGACTTTGACATGATTTTACTCTCTGTCCTTTGCGAATTAGGTCTTGATCATTTAAGATGAATTACAGATGGTACTTAGAGCTACAACTCTTGTGTAGATGGTATGAGCTAATACTTCACGGTTTAGTAGAAAGAACGTTGTCAAATGGCGTCGTCAGGCTCTGATCGCGGGTCTGATGATCGTCTTCGTCAGGCCGAGTGGCCGACCGCCGTCAGGCCCAGTGCGCCAAGTGGAGTCCGTACGCCGTCGCAGCCCCCGCAGGTCAGACCGTCGCTGCCACGACATCGCCACGCGCCCCGCAGCTGGCCTATTTGGTTCGCCCGCGTTCCTTCGCATCGTCAGTCCCCTCCGAGCCGAGCTCGCGCTTCCGCCATTGCCGCAGGGAGAGTCGCCGCTGCTCAGCTCGCTCGCCTCCGTGTCGTTGCTGCCTCCAGTTAGCGCTCAGCTCCGTCTTCACCTCCCCTAGCTACTCCATCTCACCGTCGAGCCGGATAACCCAAGGTAGTGGCCTAATTGAGTTCCCGCCGCCACCGCAACTCGCCGGAGTTGGAGCTCACCGTGGCTAGCACGGCACAGCTTCTCTCTTCCTTCCCTACCTCTTGTTTTGTCTTCTCCGTCGCGCGCTATTGCTCGAGTGATGGTGTCACCGTCCTCGCCGGCTCCGTCTGGCCGGAACGCGGCCGCGCACCGCCGTGCGCCATGGCCGAGCCGCCGAGCTCCGTGGCTGGAGTGCTTAGGGGTCAGTAGGGAGCAAGGTTAGGGTACCAATCGACGCGGTTCTTCACGTAGGTCACGTTGGTGCCGTCGGTTTCGCCGGGGAGATCACCGTCGGCGAGCTCGATCATCGCCGCGCCGACGTGTGCCGTCTCCCCTGTTTTGTGTCATTGACACGGGGGTCCCGCGTGTCAGCCGCCGAGCCGAAGAGAGCCAGGCTTGGGCTGCGTCGTGTCGTGGGCCGTCGGGTCCCTTCGGGCCGGCCCAGCAACACTTAAGCGAATTGTTTTCCATTTATTATTTGTTATTTGAAATCAAGAATGGTTTGAAAAATGTTTGGATGATCAAACTTGTTCCAAATTTGTTGAAACAAAATTTGCTAGGTTCCTTAGCACCAGATCTACTAGGGAAAATTATTGCCTGTCATTTTTGGGATACTTTTCTGTAGAACTTTATTTAATCATGAATATTGCTGATAACTTGAAAAATATGTAGGAAAATCTATAGGCTTCAGAAAAATATGATTTCAAGGTTGTTAATCTTATTATGTAATGTACTTCCTAGGAAAAATATATTTCATGCATGTGCTGTGGAAAAATTTTGAGGTGTAGTTCAAGCTCCTTTTATAACTGATTTTTGTTATTTTGCTAGAGAGCAAACTTTGTATAAAACATGCATGTGGTAATTTTTGTACAGTCACTATATGCTATTAAGAACTTAGGAAAAATACTAATTCTGTTGTTTGACACTTTTCATAGTACAAAGTAATTTCATGCTCATTTTTATGCTATAGCTTGTCATTTTTGTGTAGGATAGTTTACTTATCCAAATGCCATGAAATTTTTATGGTAGTATGTTTAGGGTAGTAGTATGCTACTGTAATTTTCTCAGATTTTTAGGAGCATCAGAAATATATGTTGCTATTCAAACCTATTATTAATTAGGGTTTAAGCAAGTGTCGCTTTAAGTGTGATTAAGAAAGTCGTAAAGCTTTGGTGTATCTTTGAAGCATTTCATAGGATAGGTTAACTTAACATATTAGTAGTAGAAGAGAATGCAGTAGATGACATGTGCTTGTAGTATAGTTCTTCGATGATGTTGACTACCTTGCATTTCAACATATCCATTGCATTCATCTCCTTCGATGCACCGTTGCATAATCACTTACGCGCATTGCATCATACAGGATCGCAAACCGAGAACCCGGTCATCATCCCCGAGGAGCCCGAGGAGCAGCTCGAGGTGCAGCAGCAGAAAGTGCCAGAAGTCAATGAGGAGGACGTTGAGGAACTTCCGGAGTGTCCCGATCACCGTCCGAGCTCCTTCGAGAGAGGCAAGCCCCGGAGCATTTTTCTCCCGGTTTGCAATTAATTAATTAAATGCTTTACTTTAATTGATGCATTACGTTCAGGAGTTGTTTGCAACCGTTGCTGCATTATACCTTGTTTACCTTTGTTATACTATATCCTTGTTACCCTGGTATCCGCAGTCGAGTCAATGCTTAGCTGGCTTAGACCGGTAGAAGTCGGGTGATTTCCTGTCACCTGCGAGCTATAGGTGGTTACCTGGATCTGCTTGGATGACTATGAAGTCATAGTATAACTAAGTGTTAAATGAAGTTGAGACCGGACGGAGACTTGCAGAGTTTTGGACTGTAGTGTTTCTGTCTGTGTCGATTAAGGACCGACCGTTGTTGGGCCTCGAGTCATGTTGAACGCATGCCTTACATTTAGCTGGCCGGATAAAGTACCTTCCGACCGCGAAGCTGGGAGATTTTTCGGGCCGAGTAGATTGCCCGCAACGCACTGTACCGGAGCAGGTGTGGTAGGACACGGGGGCGGGATGATAAGACCAAAGTGCAGTCGGTCGGCCCCTGGGTACATGTGGTTCCTGGCAAACTCGAGATTCCTGGAAAGTTGACTCGGTGATCAATATCTCACTTTAGCGGGTGAGTGAGGTTTGTGTAAGGAATAAATCACCAGCTGGTTAGGAATCGATTCGAATCGCCATCGCTCCTGGATAGTGAGCACTTGACTTGAGTTACTTCATCGTAGTAAATGTTATGGAACACTTGGACAGTTATAATGAATATGACAGCACGAAAGTTGATTAATGATCATCGGTTATCATTATCTGCTTAATCATATGTTTACTCTAGTATAGGTGCAAACCTAGTGAACAGGTTAATAATAATTAACTTGGCAATAATGCTTTTAGAAAGGTTCTTGAAATGCTAAAATGCTTCTTTTTGCAAAAGAGTCAGCTACCCTACCATAAAGCCCTTCATAATCCTTGGTGTCATTTATTTTCGGTTATGTCGGGTAAGTCTGGCTGAGTACCTTCTCGTACTCAGGGTTTTATTCCCACTTGTTGCAGATGGGCAGATGTACTATGGCTACTGTATCAACTGCCTGTATCCTGCGATGGGTGATGCTTAGGACCATGGGCATGGTCATTCCTTACGTCTCATCTGATGCTTTTGTTGGAGATGATCATTCGCTGGCACTATATTTGAACTCCGTGTGAGTGTGTGGTTTTAACAAATGACTTCCGCTACTTTTTATTCGAACTTGTTTTGTAATAACTATGTTTAAACTCTGATGTATCGGTTATGCAAACTTTTATGTAATATGTGATTGGTGACCGCTAAACTGAGTACGATCATGGCTGGGACATGAGTTGGTTTGAAATCCTTCGTGATTTCACGGACTACCGGGTTATACGGGCTTAAGTTTGCTAAAGCGTCTGCTCTGGCGGATGATTTTCTTACTTAATTTCGTATAATTGGTCGGTTCTGCCACAGCTGGTATCAGAGCATGGTTTAGCGTGTTACTGTTCACAAGTGTATTTAAAACAAAAAGGCATTGGAAAACGTGATTTTAAAACTATAAAGTGTGCCAGTGATCATATCCTTTATGCCCAGTTAAGGACTTTAGGTGGCTTAATTAAGTACTGACCGGGGTTCTTGCATCATATTTCTCTTTCGTCGCTCATACGGCGTGCTATTGTATGAGTGCCACTTGTTTGAGTGGTAATGAATGGATCAATTGCCTCTACGCCTCGGTAAGTGTGAGTTGTGAGAGCATGATCGGATACACCGCCGATCTAGGGTGAATGCTTATATGATACTGGAGTAATTACATGTTCTACGCATGTTTTACCAAGGTATCTCATGTGAGGGTCTTCCGTCTGTGGAGGCGATGCCATCATTAGGATGATGATTCGGGTAGTTACTACCGTTGTACACGTATCTGGGGATTCGTGTAGAGCGTGTAGATAAAATTTTACTGCTTTTATGCATTCATTGGGAATTGGGCTGAAATGAATCTTCTGCAGGTACATAACAACGCTATCGTGTAGAACGTATTAGCTACGTAAATGAGAGATCGTTGTTATGCCACCGAATTCGTCGTTAGAAATTATTTATTTCCTAAGTTTGTGAGAACGTACGACCCGTACATACATCATGTACTTGTGCATCTCATTCATCTCATGCATACCTCCCCTTATAAATTGATTATCTCATTTTGATAAAAGTTGTATCACCTAAAATATGTTTCCCCGAGGTAATAAGAGAACTTTTGCTACAGATGGCCCGCACGAAGCAGACCGCCCGTAAGTCCACCGGAGGAAGAGCACCCCGACGTCCGTTGGCCCTGAGGGAGCACCGCACCACGGACACCTTCTTGAGCGAGTTTGGCATGCCGACTTTGCTTTGGAGAGTGCTCCATGATGTGGGGTACCCAGAGGGTCAAGAGCCGGTGTACTCTTGGAATGAGAGCCAGTTAGCAGATGATGGACTTGCAGTGGTGGAGATCACGATTCCTGCTCTCGGTGATGCTCCAGATTGGGATGGTTGGCATTTGGAGTTTGAGGGTCGCACTCCAGCTGAGGGTGCAGAGGGAGCAGCCTTCCGTGTCATCAGGGACATTATGAGCAGATTTCCCAGTGAGCTTGCAGCAGCTTTAGCTGGTACTTTTCCTAGGGATGATCCCCGCGATGCCATTTGGGTTCAGCCTGAAGGAAGCGCATTGGTCAGAGGTCCAGCTGAGGGACAGGCTAGCGACAACCAGGCAATGAGTGCTATGTTCGCCGCCATCAGAGCGTATGAGGGTCTTGAGAGTACCTACTGGACTTTGACTGGCTTGCGTAGTGAGGATAAGCTCAAAGGGAAGAAGCAGAAGAAGAGACAGGCTAGAGATATAGCTAGCTTGCAGGAGCAGTTGGCTGATATGAATCTACAGCGAGATCAGGCGGTTGAAAGAGGTGATAGAGCTATGCAGCGAGTGCATACGTTGACTCAAGCCAACAACAATGCAGACCGCATGATTGGACAGTTGGTCCAGGAAAGGAATGAAGCCTGGAACGCAAGAAACCTTCTGTTGCAGAGAGTCGATGAGCTAGAGGAATACAACGGCTACTTGCACGAGGAGTTTCACGCGCTCTACAATGGGGTTGGCCCATATGCTCCACCAAACGCCGCTGGCATGGACATCGACAACGACAACCAAGATGAGCCTGTAGTTTCACCTGGAGGCGATGGTGACGTCTCCGATCCCGACGATGGCCCCGAGGAGTAGGCTAGTAGCTTTGCGCTAGTATCTAGGTCTTGTCGCGATGACCTTTCTTTTGTTGGCATGTAATCTATCGTATGTTGCTTCGAACGTATGAGAATTGGCATGTGTTTGGAACTTGATTTTCGAATGCGATATCTGAACGCATAAAAAGTCCAGTGTATGTATACTGGCAATGTGATTGTATGGACGCGATGTTTGCCGTTTAAGTAACTCGATTAAGTGCTGTTGTTTTAATTGGAATTGAGATTGTTGTGCCTCTGTTTTTTATTGTATGAATTTATTCTCTCCAGTAAATTCAGTATGGCATAATTTTTCCCTCACTCGCAATTATTACAGCTTCACTCAATCATACTTGTTGCTGAAAAATGCAGATGACAAACACTCGCCGAACCACGTATGAGGCCACTGAGCCCGGTGCCAACGGTGCAGGGACCGGTGGTGGTGGTGGTGGTGGAAACCACAGCAACAACAATGAACCTCCCCATGAACCGCATTTGCCACCTCCGCCCCCGGTTACCCCCGAAATATTCCTCGCACAGCTACTCGGGAGTCAGCGCAACACAGAACAATCTCAGAAGAACATGGAGGATCTTCTCAGAACCATCGCCAACAACGTTCAACGTGGTAACAATCAAGGTGGTGGCATAGGAGTGAACCAATATAGCAGCTTCAAAGATTTCATGGACACCAGGCCACCAGTCTTCAAGGAAGCAACAGAGCCACTTGATGCTGAGGAATGGATCAACACGATGGAAGATAAATTCCGTGTGTTGAGAATGACTGAGGTGCTAAAAACGGAGTATGCTGCACTTCAATTGCAAGGACCGGCGGGAATGTGGTGGAAGCACCATCGCACCACCTTCCCTCCAAATGCTCAGATTTCTTGGAGAGAGTTTGCTGAGGCCTTCCGCGGAGTCTATATTCCACCCGGGCTGACAGAGATGAAGTTGGGAGAGTTTCTGGCATTGAACCAGGGTACCAAGACCGTGACGCAATACCTGCATGCTTTCAACAACTTATGTCGCTATGCTCCCGACATGGTTGACACAGATGCTAAGAGAATAGCCAGTTTTAAGAGGGGTCTCAATCCAAAAATGATGAAGCATGTTGGTACCAACAACCGCGTCAGATTCAACGATTTCATCAGTGACTGTCTGAAGCAGGAGAAGAATAACAACGCCAGCACCGCAGCCAAGACACGCAAGAGAGCCTTAGAAGGTGGGCCGTCTCAAGCTAGAGCACCTATGGGAGGTCGTCCTCCTTATCGCCCATCGGCACCTGGCGCTAGATTCAGGCCACCTCAGCCAAGAAGCCAGAATTTCCGTGGACCTCAAAAGCCGTACAAGATGGCAGTACAGCCCAACAAAGCAGCCGCAACTGCGGTACAAGGCAGTTCCAAGGGAGCTGTGGGATCTGCCGGGACAGTGAGAGGACCCTGCTATAACTGCGATCAACCCGGTCATTTCTCGAGGTTTTGTCCATACCCGCCCAAGAAGAAGCAGCAGACTTATAATGCTAGAGTGCACAGTACAACAGTGGATGAAATTCCAGAGGGAGAGCCCGTCACTGCTGGTAAGTTTACTGTCAATGAAAACCCTGCAGTTGTTCTATTTGATTCCGGATCATCGCATTCTTTTATGAGTCAAGCATTTGCACAGAAATATGAACAACTATGCACAGAATTGGGTTATGGTTACCGTATAAGTTCAGCAGGGGCTGATGTTTTGACCAACCGGATGGTTCGAGGGGCAACCCTTGAATTAGGTAGCAGAAAGTTCCGAGTGAACTTGATAGTTATGCCTGGGTTAGTCTTGGATGTCATTATAGGGATGAATTGGATGAAGGATTGGGGAGCAGTCATAGATACTGGAGGTCGAGTACTTACCCTTAAGGATCCCCTGGGTGAGGGTACTTTCCAAGTACCATTGCCTCGAAGAACAGACCTTATAAGTGTTACATGCGCTACGGCAGTCATTCCTATTCATCAGATTCCGGTAGTGTGTGAATTCCCGGACGTATTCCCGGATGAGCTACCTGGTCTTCCGCCAGATAGAGAGATTGAGTTTGGAATTGAGTTAGTCCCCGGAACAGCTCCGATTTCAAGGAGGCCCTATCGGATGCCTCCCGACGAGTTAGCTGAGCTAAAGAAGCAATTAGAAGATTTGTCGAAAAAGGGGTTTATTCGGCCAAGCAAGTCTGAATGGGGATGTCCAGCTTTGTTTGTGAAGAAAAAGAAAGAGGGCACGTTGAGAATGTGCGTAGATTATAGGCCACTCAATGCTGTGACCGTCAAGAATAAATATCCCTTGCCACATATTGATGTTCTGTTTGACCAATTATCCAAGGCCAAGGTGTTCTCAAAAATAGATTTGAGATCCGGTTATCATCAGATCAAGATTAGGCCACAGGATATACCAAAAACTGCATTTTCCACCAGATACGGATTGTATGAGTATCTTGTCATGTCTTTTGGCTTGACAAATGCTCCCGCATATTTTATGTTCTTGATGAATACAGTTTTCATGCCAGAATTGGATAAGTTTGTGGTAGTATTCATCGATGACATTCTGGTGTACTCCGAGAATGAGAGAGATCACGAAGAGCATCTGAGAATTGTCTTGACCAGACTGAGAGATCATCAATTGTATGCTAAGTTTAGCAAATGCGAATTCTGGTTGAAGGAAGTTCCTTTCCTTGGTCACATTCTGTCAGAGAATGGAGTTTCAGTCGATCCAAGTAAGGTGCAAGAAGTTATGAATTGGAAAGCACCGACCTCAGTTCCTGAGATTAGAAGTTTCTTAGGACTAGCGGGTTATTACCGTCGCTTTATACCAGATTTCTCAAAGATCGCCAAACCGATGACGAGTCTCCTACAGAAGGATCACAAGTTTGTGTGGACAGAGGAGTGTGAAGCAGCTTTCCACACTTTGCGGAAACTGTTGACCACTGCTCCTGTTCTAGCACAACCGGATATAGAGAAACCATTTGATGTGTTTTGCGACGCATCAAAGACTGGATTGGGTTGTGTTCTTATGCAAGAAAGGAGAGTCATAGCTTATGCATCACGTCAATTGAGAAAGCACGAGGTCAACTATCCAACACATGATCTGGAACTTGCTGCAGTTGTGCACGCCCTAAAAATTTGGAGACATTACCTACTTGGTAATGTGTGCAATATTTTCACGGATCACAAGAGTCTTAAGTATATCTTTACCCAACCAGAGCTAAACATGAGACAACGTAGATGGTTGGAATTGATCAAAGATTACAACTTGAATGTGCAATATCATCCTGGTAAAGCCAATGTAGTGGCAGATGCTTTGAGCAGGAAGTCACATTACTTGACTGTGCAGCCATTACTTGAAGATGGATTCGATCTAATGCATCCTGCTGTGTTACATAGTATTCAGATTAGTTGCTCGTTGGAGAGTAAGATAATAGAAGGCCAGAAAACTGACAAGGGGATATTCCACATCAAAGAGAAAATAAAAGAAAAGCCGTCTCAACACTTTAAAGTGGATGAACAGGGTGTGTTGTGGTTTGACAACCGTCTTATGGTTCCCAAGGATCGAGAGCTTAGGAATAAACTCATGGATGAAGCTCACCTGTCTAAGCTATCTATCCATCCCGGAAGTAGTAAGATGTATCAAGAACTAAGATCTCGTTATTGGTGGACCAAAATGAAGAAAGAAATTACAGCATATGTTGTCAGATGTGACACATGTTGTCGAGTGAAAGCCATTCACATGAAACCTGCCGGTATGTTGCAACCCTTATCAGTCCCTAGTTGGAAGTGGGACGATATCAGTATGGATTTTATCACGGGTTTGCCCACTACTCAAAAAGGACATGATTCGATTTGGGTAATTGTGGACCGTCTTACCAAGACCGCTCATTTCTTGCCTGTCAAAACAGATTATCGACCACCTCAATATGCCGAGAAGTATATCGCAGAAATTGTGAGGTTGCATGGTATACCCAAGACCATAATATCTGATAGAGGCTCACAATTCACGGCTCATTTTTGGGAACATTTACACAAAGGCTTAGGAACTAGTTTAATTCGCAGTACCGCTTATCATCCTCAGACAGATGGTCAGACTGAACGAGTAAATGCTGTTTTGGAGGATATGTTGAGAGCCTGTGTATTGTCTTCCAAGGGATCATGGGAGTCATGGTTACCGTTAGCTGAGTTTTCTTATAATAATAGCTATCAAGAAAGCATCAAGATGGCCCCATTCGAAGCTTTATATGGCAGAAAATGTAGAACACCATTGAATTGGATCGAGCCTGGTGATAGAAGGTATTATGGCATTGACTTTGTAGAAGAAGCCGAGAAGAAAGTTCATATTATTCAGCAGAATATGAAAGCTGCCCAATCACGTCAGAAAAGCTATGCAGACAAAAGAAGGAGACCCCTTGTGTTTGAAGTTGGTGACTATGTTTATTTGAAAGTCACACCAATGAAGAAGAAAAGGTTTGGAATCCGAAGAAAGCTTGCCGCAAGATTCGTAGGACCATACAAGATCTTGGAACGAAGAGGCCCGGTAGCCTACAAGTTAGAGTTACCTGAGACAATGAGTACCGTTTTCCCAGTTTTCCATGTATCACATCTCAAGAAATGTTTACGTGTTCCGGAGGAAAGAATAGAACCTCGAGGTATCCAACTCAAATCAGATTTGGTGTATCGTGAACAACCAGTCCGAGTGTTAGACACTAAGGAACGTGTTACTCGGAATAGTGTGGTAAAAACATACAAGATACAGTGGGATCATCATGATGAGGGAGATGCAACTTGGGAAACAGGAGAGTATCTACAAAAAGCTTATGAAGAATTTTATAACAAATGGTTCGTAACCCAAATCTCGGGACGAGATTTTTATAAGGAGGGAGGGCTGTAACACCCTGGTGTTATTCTTGCCTAATTGCACTTGCATTTCATATTCATGAGCATCATTCATCAATTCATGAGCATATGTCACTTGAAACATGGGAAACATGACTTTGAAACAAATGTATCATTTCAAGTGTTTTCATCATTTCAGTACCTTTAGTGCTTGATTATTGTATGACCAATGTGTGATATAGCTAAATCTATTGTTAAACATCTTAGCTATGCTTAGAAAGTCATTAGGAACAATGTTCAAGTTGATCATTTTGCCCAATTAAGATTTCAAATCATGGTTTGACTTGTTTTGACCCTAGGACTTTTTGGTTTGACTGTTTAAAAAGTACCACTTGGAATGTTTGCATGTCAGAGCAACCTAAAACAAAGTTGTAGCAAATTACATAAGGAACAAAAGTTATTTTGTGACCAAGTCATGAAAATGTGCACAACATGCTCAAAATGGTCCCACAAGTCAGAATTTGGGTTGATTTCAACACTTAGAAATTTCTAAGTGTAAGTTTCAGTTTTCAGTTTCTTGAACCCGACTTTGACATGATTTTACTCTCTGTCCTTTGCGAATTAGGTCTTGATCATTTAAGATGAATTACAGATGGTACTTAGAGCTACAACTCTTGTGTAGATGGTATGAGCTAATACTTCACGGTTTAGTAGAAAGAACGTTGTCAAATGGCGTCGTCAGGCTCTGATCGCGGGTCTGATGATCGTCTTCGTCAGGCCGAGTGGCCGACCGCCGTCAGGCCCAGTGCGCCAAGTGGAGTCCGTACGCCGTCGCAGCCCCCGCAGGTCAGACCGTCGCTGCCACGACATCGCCACGCGCCCCGCAGCTGGCCTATTTGGTTCGCCCGCGTTCCTTCGCATCGTCAGTCCCCTCCGAGCCGAGCTCGCGCTTCCGCCATTGCCGCAGGGAGAGTCGCCGCTGCTCAGCTCGCTCGCCTTCGTGTCGTTGCCGCCTCCAGTTAGCGCTCAGCTCCGTCTTCACCTCCCCTAGCTACTCCATCTCACCGTCGAGCCGGATAACCCAAGGTAGTGGCCTAATTGAGTTCCCGCCGCCACCGCAACTCGCCGGAGTTGGAGCTCACCGTGGCTAGCACGGCACAGCTTCTCTCTTCCTTCCCTACCTCTTGTTTTGTCTTCTCCGTCGCGCGCTATTGCTCGAGTGATGGTGTCACCGTCCTCGCCGGCTCCGTCTGGCCGGAACGCGGCCGCGCACCGCCGTGCGCCATGGCCGAGCCGCCGAGCTCCGTGGCTAGAGTGCTTAGGGGTCAGTAGGGAGCAAGGTTAGGGTACCAATCGACGCGGTTCTTCACGTAGGTCACGTTGGTGCCGTCGGTTTCGCCGGGGAGATCACCGTCGGCGAGCTCGATCATCGCCGCGCCGACGTGTGCCGTCTCCCCTGTTTTGTGTCATTGACACGGGGGTCCCGCGTGTCAGCCGCCGAGCCGAAGAGAGCCAGGCTTGGGCTGCGTCGTGTCGTGGGCCGTCGGGTCCCTTCGGGCCGGCCCAGCAACACTTAAGCGAATTGTTTTCCATTTATTATTTGTTATTTGAAATCAAGAATGGTTTGAAAAATGTTTGGATGATCAAACTTGTTCCAAATTTGTTGAAACAAAATTTGCTAGGTTCCTTAGCACCAGATCTACTAGGGAAAATTATTGCCTGTCATTTTTGGGATACTTTTCTGTAGAACTTTATTTAATCATGAATATTGCTGATAACTTGAAAAATATGTAGGAAAATCTATAGGCTTCAGAAAAATATGATTTCAAGGTTGTTAATCTTATTATGTAATGTACTTCCTAGGAAAAATATATTTCATGCATGTGCTGTGGAAAAATTTTGAGGTGTAGTTCAAGCTCCTTTTATAACTGATTTTTGTTATTTTGCTAGAGAGCAAACTTTGTATAAAACATGCATGTGGTAATTTTTGTACAGTCACTATATGCTATTAAGAACTTAGGAAAAATACTAATTCTGTTGTTTGACACTTTTCATAGTACAAAGTAATTTCATGCTCATTTTTATGCTATAGCTTGTCATTTTTGTGTAGGATAGTTTACTTATCCAAATGCCATGAAATTTTTATGGTAGTATGTTTAGGGTAGTAGTATGCTACTGTAATTTTCTCAAATTTTTAGGAGCATCAGAAATATATGTTGCTATTCAAACCTATTATTAATTAGGGTTTAAGCAAGTGTCGCTTTAAGTGTGATTAAGAAAGTCGTAAAGCTTTGGTGTATCTTTGAAGCATTTCATAGGATAGGTTAACTTAACATATTAGTAGTAGAAGAGAATGCAGTAGATGACATGTGCTTGTAGTATAGTTCTTCGATGATGTTGACTACCTTGCATTTCAACATATCCATTGCATTCATCTCCTTCGATGCACCGTTGCATAATCACTTACGCGCATTGCATCATACAGGATCGCAAACCGAGAACCCGGTCATCATCCCCGAGGAGCCCGAGGAGCAGCTCGAGGTGCAGCAGCAGGAAGTGCCAGAAGTCAACGAGGAGGACGTTGAGGAACTTCCGGAGTGTCCCGATCACCGTCCGAGCTCCTTCGAGAGAGGCAAGCCCCGGAGCATTTTTCTCCCGGTTTGCAATTAATTAATTAAATGCTTTACTTTAATTGATGCATTACGTTCAGGAGTTGTTTGCAACCGTTGCTGCATTATACCTTGTTTACCTTTGTTATACTATATCCTTGTTACCCTGGTATCCGCAGTCGAGTCAATGCTTAGCTGGCTTAGACCGGTAGAAGTCGGGTGATTTCCTGTCACCTGCGAGCTATAGGTGGTTACCTGGATCTGCTTGGATGACTATGAAGTCATAGTATAACTAAGTGTTAAATGAAGTTGAGACCGGACGGAGACTTGCAGAGTTTTGGACTGTAGTGTTTCTGTCTGTGTCGATTAAGGACCGACCGTTGTTGGGCCTCGAGTCATGTTGAACGCATGCCTTACATTTAGCTGGCCGGATAAAGTACCTTCCGACCGCGAAGCTGGGAGATTTTTCGGGCCGAGTAGATTGCCCGCAACGCACTGTACCGGAGCAGGTGTGGTAGGACACGGGGGCGGGATGATAAGACCAAAGTGCAGTCGGTCGGCCCCCGGGTACATGTGGTTCCTGGCAAACTCGAGATTCCTGGAAAGTTGACTCGGTGATCAATATCTCACTTTAGCGGGTGAGTGAGGTTTGTGTAAGGAATAAATCACCAGCTGGTTAGGAATCGATTCGAATCGCCATCGCTCCTGGATAGTGAGCACTTGACTTGAGTTACTTCATCGTAGTAAATGTTATGGAACACTTGGACAGTTATAATGAATATGACAGCACGAAAGTTGATTAATGATCATCGGTTATCATTATCTGCTTAATCATATGTTTACTCTAGTATAGGTGCAAACCTAGTGAACAGGTTAATAATAATTAACTTGGCAATAATGCTTTTAGAAAGGTTCTTGAAATGCTAAAATGCTTCTTTTTGCAAAAGAGTCAGCTACCCTACCATAAAGCCCTTCATAATCCTTGGTGTCATTTATTTTCGGTTATGTCGGGTAAGTCTGGCTGAGTACCTTCTCGTACTCAGGGTTTTATTCCCACTTGTTGCAGATGGGCAGATGTACTATGGCTACTGTATCAACTGCCTGTATCCTGCGATGGGTGATGCTTAGGACCATGGGCATGGTCATTCCTTACGTCTCATCTGATGCTTTTGTTGGAGATGATCATTCGCTGGCACTATATTTGAACTTCGTGTGAGTGTGTGGTTTTAACAAATGACTTCCGCTACTTTTTATTCGAACTTGTTTTGTAATAACTATGTTTAAACTCTGATGTATCGGTTATGCAAACTTTTATGTAATATGTGATTGGTGACCGCTAAACTGAGTACGATCATGGCTGGGACATGAGTTGGTTTGAAATCCTTCGTGATTTCACGGACTACCGGGTTATACGGGCTTAAGTTTGCTAAAGCGTCTGCTCTGGCGGATGATTTTCTTACTTAATTTCGTATAATTGGTCGGTTCTGCCACAGTATGCCCGGTATGTTAGAAGGCTGCCATGCGAAGACATCGCGGTTATCGCGCAGAAAGTCGATGAGCTCGCATTCCTATTTGGCCAAGAGCTAGGTCCTAATCCGCACCATCTTGGCTAGGTCGGTGGGGTCGACCCCACCATCTTGGTTTCCTTAAGCGGATAGAAGGTCGTCGAGGACGTTGGTTTGTTGCAGTCTGGGACTGTCGGGATTGACGATTCCCTGAGCCATGGGAGTTCGGCCGAATTGACGACCACAGTGGCAAGCTCGTAGTGCTCGCAGTCGCACATGAAGGTGTGCGAGAAGGTGCTGCTCACGGTGATGACGCCGTTCAATCCTGGCATCTTTAGCTTGAGATAGGTGTAGTTAGGGATTGCCATGAATTTGGCATAGCATGGCCGTCCCAAGATGGCATGGTAGAACCCTAGAAAGTCCACCACTTCGAAGGTGAGGACCTCCGAGCGGAAGTTGGCTCGATTGCTGAACATGATGGGCAGGTCGATCTGCCCGAGCGGGTATGCCTACGCTCCTAGGATCACCCCATGGAAGAAAGAGCCCACCAGGCGGAGCTCTGATCGGGGGATGCACATGGCGTCGAGGGTGTCAACATAGAGGATGTTGAGGCCGCTGCCTCCATCCATCAGTACCTTGGTGAGGCGCTTCTTGCGAACAATGGGATCGACGACGAGTGGGTAGCATCCTGATCTCGTGATGTGGGGGGATGGTCCCTCTAATTGAAGGTGATCAGAGATTCTAACCAGCTGAGGAAGGAGGAGACGACTGTCTTAGCGGTGTATGCCTCCCTATAGCGTACCTGGTGCTGGCGCTTGGACCAGACAACATCGGATCCACCGAAGATCATGATGCATTCATCAGCGTCAGGGAAACTATCTTCATCCTTGCTCGCCGTGCCTTCTTTCTTGGCTAGCGCCTCTTTGCCGTCCCCTTCTTTTGGCCCATTGGCCTGTCATAGGAAACATTTGAGGAGCTCGCTGTTCTTGTAGATGTGTTTAACGGGGTAGGCATGGTTGGTGCACGGGCTATCCATGAGTTTGTTGAAGTGGTCAGGCAGGCCCTATTGGGGCTGCTTGCCCATGCGATCAGTTGTGGCAACCAACATGGTGTTGTCCGCTCGGCGTCGATCCTTTTTGTTTTTCTTACCCCTCTGTGTGGAGGGGCCCTCGTCTTGGTCCGTGCGCTTGGCCTTGCCTTTGTCTCGACCCCTGTTGAAGACCGCTCTGACCGCTTCCTCGCCAGAGGCATGGTTAGTGGCGACGTTGAGTAGGTCATGGGTGGTAAGGGGCTTTAGGCATCTAAGCTTGTGGATCAGGGACTCACAGGTCGTCCCAAAGAGGAATGCGCTGATGATGTCCACGTCGATGACATCAGGGAGGGAGTTGCATCGTTAGGAGAACCTATGGATGTAGTCCCATAGGGACTCGCTGGGCTCCTACTGGCAACTCTTGAGGTCCTAGGAGTTCCCAAGGCGGACATACATCCCCTAGAAATTCCTGACGAAGACCCTCTTGAGGTCCGCCTAGTCGCGGATGCTGTCGTGTGGAAGGAATTCAAGCCATGCCCGAACATGTTACCCCACATAGATGGGGAGATACTGAATGATGAAAAAGTCATCATCCACCCCTCTGGCTCGGCAGGCGAGCTAGAAATCTTTGAGCCAAATACCGGGGTTTGTCTCCCTGGTGTACTTGGTGATGTTGGTGGGTGGTCGGAAGCGCTGTGGGAACGGCGCTCTCCAGATATGCCGGTCAAAGGCCCGTGGCCCCGGACCCTTAGGGCTAGGACTCTAGTCGTCCGATCGGCAACCGTGTCTAGGGCGTGTTTCACCGCTCCCCTCGATGGTTCGGCCAAGATCTGTGTTGCCTGCTCTTACCACTACCCGGAGGACGTCATCATCGTGCTGGGCCCGATGCTGGTTGCTAACGATGCTGCAAGCGTCCTGGTGCGTACCAGGCCGCTCATGTCTCGGCGGTCAGTGTGGAGTAGGCTCTAGGTCAGATCGAGGCACGGCTGCCGCCCCCCGAGCCACACCTGGCGGCTATAGCGGCGAGCGGATGGAGCGATACGTCTGGCGCATCCCCATTCCCCCGGTGGGGAGAGAGGGCGCGTGTCGGAGTTGCGATGCGGAGCTTTCTGCCTGTTGAACAGCGGCAACTTCTACTAGAACCCAGAGGTTCCAGTAGACTGCCCGCTCCTGGGGGTCGACGGGCTCAGGAATGCCGTGTAGAAGCATTGCCACAGCAGCGTTGTTCTAGCCAGCCCGAGCGAACTGTGGGAGATCATTCCCCTCGTTTATGATGTCGTGTTGGACCTGACGGGCGTGACCCCGGGCGCCACCCCTGGTCCATGCACATGCGGCACAACGTACTGTACTGAATGCGCCGGCGCAGGTGGTGGCTGGTTCTGTCACCGTTGTCGTAATTCCTCGGCGTGCGCTTGTGTAGACACGAGGCCCCCCACACTTGGGTCCGGAGGGGTGTGAGTCTACGCAGATTCCACGACCACCAGCGGCTGTCCCGGAGTGTCCACCATAGCGCACTCCCGGGATGGATGGTGGCGAGGTGCCACGTCGCTGATGCTGGAGTCGTCGCTCTCAACCTCATCATTCGGGAGTTCGTGGAGAGTGGCAGGAGCATAGCTCGCCATTCCCACAAATTCGGATGTGAGGGGGGATGGCGCCAGCATCCTTCGGAGCCCCCGAGCGTACGCATCCACGGGGACACGAGGCCATAGGGGAACCGATCGTACGGTGTTCATGGCACAGGTAGTATGGTCCCTCCAGATGATCGGCAGGAGATAGTAGATAAAGAGTAAATAACAGTACGCATATTACTTACAACGAAGTTTGAGCAGAGAGTTTGCTCGGAATGAAGCGCAGATGCCGTGTCGTTGAAGTCATGTGTCCTAGAGTCGATGGAGGGCGCCCCTCCGACGGGTGTCAGAACGAGTGCCTCCTCGTAGAGGTGTAGTACACCGAGCCAGTCGACGATGAAGTCTAGGCTTCCGAAGAGGAAGGCCTGAGATAGCTCAAAGATGGGTGGAACCCACATCCCAATAGGTGAGAGTGCGGGAAACTCCAGCGAGCCAAAGCAAATTGTATCGCCTGAGCCCGCCACGGCGAGGTTGGCAGAAAAGTGGGTCATCCGATGACCAAAAAGTGTTGAACATACAACGTCTTCCCCACGGACGACGCCAACTATAGATGCAGAAAGTGACCAACAAGTAAATATTTGTAGTTTTACCGTACGTTGTGATCGGAGGTGTCCTAGCACTCAATGACACAAGGTTTATACTGGTTCAGGCAACGTGCCCTACGTCAAGTCTGGGTCGGTGACTTTATTCCTGAGCCTAGGTGCTCGAAGTTTGCAGTGGGGTTACAAATGAGAAGGAGAAAGATGAGGTGTACAAGAGGTCCGGTCGGAAGGGCCGAGAGCGACAGGAGCTCCACTATGAGCTAAGTGTTCAAGCGTGTGCTTGAGGTTCGAACCTAGCGGTTCTGTGGTTGTGAGCTAGTGAACTTGATCGATCTAATGAATCTGAAATCACTTGAATGTTGGGAGAGAGCACATCTCCTTTTATAGATGAAGGGGATGACCTTACAAGTGAGAGGGAGAGAGTTTCGTATGCTTCTAAATCTTGTTGCCCACGCCGGTGGGTACAGGATGATGGTAAGCATCCACAACACTGTTGGATGTCAGATGCACGTGGGAGGTTACGTCGTCTTTGTTCTAGTATGGCAGATGTCGGTACATGCACATATTGTTGATACCCAGATGCATGTGAGGAGTTTTCACCATGTTCACTCGGTACGGTAAATCTCGGCGCCCACAACACTGTCGATGTCCAGAGGCATGCGGGGGGCCTAACCATATATGAGTTAATGGCGCCCACAATACTGTAGATGAAAATGTCGGCGCCTACAATATTGTTTGTGTCAGGGCAGTTGCAAAGTACTGTTCCAACAGGTGTATAGGGTATGGTCCTTGGTATCATGGTTTGACTTGAGCGCCTTGCCTTGCTTTCGCCGTTCATTCCCTAGTCCTTTCCAGGTGGGCGTCCCCGGTCGGTTGGTCCCAGTCGGCTCTGGTTTAAGCCAGTCGGAGAAGAGCGGTGAGCTGGGCTTCTGCGTACCCCGGTCGGAGACGCGGGGTCGGAGTCGAAAGTAGTGCTCTGGCCAGGCCTTCCGGTCGGAGAGGCCGTCCGGAGGCGGCTGTAGTCGGAGCGAGCGCTCCAATCAGAGAGGTGGGCCGGAGTCAGAAAACAGGTGCCGCTCCTCCTCGGCCAGACCTTCTGGTCGGTGATTGAATCGCCCTTCTGGCCTGTTGTCCGGATACTTGGGTCGGCCTATGAGTTGCTCGCAGTCTGCTTGGGCCGAGCCTTTGTTGGGAAACCGATCCACGAGGGACCCTGGGTTTATGAACTCGACAACAATAATGAGATTGAAATGTTAATAACCCATCAAAAAAAACATTAGAGAGAAAAGTAGCATAATATATGTAGGTTGTGCGGTGTTTGGCTCCTTTGTCTAATCATTGAACTAGGAATGGTGTATTACAACATGTGAAAAAAAAAGAACAACAACGAAATTTGAACCAAAAAAGCCTTTTTACGGTCCATGGCAAGGTGCCAAGAAGCTATATATCACCCATTTAGGATGCCAGTACGGAAATATGGGTACAACGATATTCAACTCTGAAAAACATTGTGGTAATACAGAGAAAGTATCATAATATTGAAGTATCTGATATTGGGACGGCTGGTCGGCTGGGTTAGTGAAGCATCCGAGGTTGTTAATCTGGCAACTTCTTGAAAGATTGGAGGTAAAATTACCAAGTACTGAGTTAATAGAATTTTTTAGCACCTCAGACGAACAGAAAAACAAGTGCAAGAGCAGGATGCTGCTCAAATCTGTTAGGAAAAAAAAAACATACCATAACCAACAGCATCTGTAAAACTCGAGTGCATATAAAATGGAACTGGAAATGTACCTCGCATGGACATTCAAACAAACACAAAATTAATTGCAAGAGCAGGGCGCTACTCAAATCTGTTAGGATTAAATCATACCACAACCAACAACATTTTTCAACCTGAGATTGCAAACACGAAAGTGTTTGATGATCTATTACTACCAGTGGATAGTCTAAAAGACTTGTATAGAACACCCGGAGCTTTGGTTGTACAGAAGCAACGAGAGAGAAAGAACAAAGTAATTGCATCATGAACGAAAAAAATACAAAGATGGACAGATCCTAGCTTAATGTTGAAATTTCTCTTGGATCTGTTGGGGCCTGTTAGTGTCCATATTCAATTTATTAGCATCTTCGTGTGCTCACTAATTTTTACCCGCCGCCACCCACTCCCCTTGCAACAATAGATCTTCCCCCAAGTCAGTACAAGTCAGCAAACAGTTCAAGTCAGCAAAAGAAGAATCAGAATATAAGAACAAACTGCCAACTTGTGTTGGTTTATTGCTGTACCTTGTTTTTGGTTGAATGCTTTTCCTTGCTTAACTCATCAGAGCCATCGACGTGCACTTTACCCAGTTCCGCATCTTGAGCCTTGCTATGTCGCTGTTCACTTTCACACCTAGAGAGAGTATATAGAGGAAATATTACTGATATGCTTCTCACTCCTCACAACATTATAAATTATTCCTCTCACATATAATGAAATATACCAATCAGTATATATACATCATACCAGGCAGGCATGTCTATTGCATCTGGATCAACGTAGTCCCAATAGCAAAAGCCCTCACTTGTAGCTGTCTTAAGCACATATGCATCCATATCATCAGACAACATACCTAAGGCCAGCGAGCGGATGCTTGTAGTCAAGGTATGCTCTCCAAATAAGAGACTATCTCGCCTCCTCTTCTCACACATCTGTTCAGCTTCCTTTGTGGTTCCCTTCAAATTATTGTTTGCAATTTTTGCAGCCAAGTTACCCATCAAACAGTAAATACTCGTATACAACAAATGAAACCTATCATTTCTGGTCTGGCACCAACACTTACCAACAGGACAGCACAGGTAGCAACAGAAGCAGAGGACGGATGTGCACGCCAATACTTTTTAATGAGACAAAACACCTCATAACGAATGTTATGGCTTAAGTTTTCATCACAGTCTTCAGCAAGCGTCCCCTTCCTCATCGACACAAGGCTCAACTCAGCTTCCTTCATGATACAATTGATGCAATCTAGCTGCAAGTGGAGTAAACAGATAAATAAAGTGCATTGAATCTAAACTGATGCGAAGCTGTTTCTACACGTACAATAACAGGAGGTATGATACGCTTCTTTTTTGGCAGCACAAGATTTATGACTTGCTTCTGAATCGCGGTGCTCAGCCTGATATCAGGAGAGGCATCATCTAACCCCTGCTCCTTCCATTCAGATACCAGTTCGGTCTCCTTTTCGCAACACTTGGAAAGTAAACAAAAGATAGATCAATTCACTGTAAGAACCAATGAATGCAAACCTAGCCTAGCCTAGCCTCAATCAAAGGCTTGGCAGGCGGTGGAGTTACCAAATGGACGAGAATAGTAGCCAAGTTGTCATTGACATCAGCAGAATCCGCATGCTGTTGCCCACTGGTGGCATCAGACTGCGTAGAACTGGCAACCTTCTCGCGACCCTTGGAAAGCAAGCAACAAACAACGGAACAGTTCAAAATCGCTGATAATTCTTGGCGAAGCAATCAGGAGATACAACCCCTAACCTAACATGGAAACCTGGAAAATTAATCTAGTAAGGAGGAAATGGAGTTACCAGGTAGACTAGAGAAACAAGGGATAACATAGGTTGCGGTTGAGCGAGGATCGCTTTGGCATTTCGTCGGTAGTATTCTTCAAGGTACCTCAGGTTGTAGACAGGAAAGAAGCGTTCCCATCCCCATATTCTCTCAAAAAGATCTGGATCGGCCAAAAAAACAACGTGGATTCAATTCAATTTCCGGAAAGATCAAAATACAAAATTCACGAAGTAGGTGCATGTGAGAGAGGCCAGGGCATACCTCGGTGTCTGACAATCTCCGGCGGCGGCATCTGATAGAACAAGCCGATTTCTTCCTTCGCCTCCTCCAATATCTCAACACATGCGGTGAGGTGGTCTCTGATCGCGGCGAAGTCATAAGCGGCTTCCTTGGTCCGGAGCTCCATCCGATGCAAAACGCCTCTCTTGGGATCAGCGCCATCGGAGAAGATTGAGCCGGAACTGCGCCAGGAGAGAACGCTCTGCAGGCCTGGGGTCTCGACCCCTATCACGCTCCTGGACTCTGCGGTTGCGATGGCGGTGGCGGCGACGGCGCCGGAGAGGACTGCTGGATCGAATCTCCCGCTCGACGACATTGCGGTCCTCTCTCCTCTCCGCTCCGGCGCTCCGTGCCCGTGCTATAGACTTCAGTACGAAGTGGCGTGACTCGTGAGATCACAATCTGTCAGCATGCAGGCAACGCGGCCGAAAACGGTTGTTGCCAAAACTGAGTCTTCGCTGTGTTTCAGATTTCGAAATCTTAAGTCACAAAAAAAAATCGAGATCTTAATTTTTGCATGCGTTCCAAATTTTCTTTGAAGTCCAAAGTTTCCCTCATTATTAAACAATCTATTTAACACCCACATTTCTCAAAATGGCGCCATTTTTTACTTTTCTTTTTTCTATATAAATTAAAGCCTGGGTTTCTTAATGAAGACACTCAAAAGAGAAAATATACATAATTAGTTGCATTCGAGTTGGTTTCGCATATATGGCTTGCCAACTAAATCGAAAACATTGATAATGGATTTCGTATTTCGTATTGATCAAAATAAGAAGTGGATTTCAAATGAAGGCTTATTGTTGGTACAAGCATAGACATGACAAGAAAACGACTTTGAGAAACAGGGAAGGTGAAGAATAAGCGATCATTTGGCAACCGAGGTACATAGCCAAGGTGAAGAAACAAGTATTTGTGTTGATCTGGTGGACTAATCAAGCATGATGAGTCATCCAATCGAAGTATCAAATCATTGTTGGATTAAAAGTTAAAAGTAACTTGAAACTATGCTTTATTGCTTTTGTATGTTGAAATAGTTCAAGTCACAAACTTAAAGATTAAGACAAAGTATGAAGTAGGGAAGGGGGTGATTGATCTTTTTTGAATCAGGCCTTACTGGCCAAGTGGTGGTATAAGCTTCATTGCGGATGAAAAGAAGTCCTAGTGAGCGGAGCTACATCCTTGTGACGATATATTGTGGAGAAACGCTCGAACTTGCCCATCTTTGGAATGTTTGGTGTTGCTACCTATCTTACCCATCTTTGGAATGCACGATCATGTGGAAAACAGATGTATGATTCAGTTTTCCATAAAGCAGTGAACGTCGTCGAGTGAAGAAATGGAAGGTAATATCGCCACGATGTTTACCTGATGAAATGGAAGGTAATATCCCCACGATGTTTACCTGATGCCTGTTGTGTATGATGGATTAAAACAGGCCGCCAAACAAATCCTTCTGATAATGCGAAGAATACGTGATGCTAAGAGATGAGAGATTGGCACTCTAACTGGTAAACTCTTTCAGGCTTGAGGTATTTTGACATAAAGCACATTAGCCCGCCTACCGAGCAAAGATTACCTCCAGACTATAAACTAAAAGCAACGCAGAAACATCCAAAAAAAGAATTTTAAAGAGTGAAAGAAACATCCCATACATCAATTTCCAGCGTAGCTTCCAAAGTCGATCAAAAGTCTAAACCATACCGCAGGTGATGACAGCAGCCTCTAGGCAAACAAAAATTATGGTAACAAAACACAAAAAAGAAAAAAACTCGATAAAAACATGTATAATACTTATTCCTTACAATCAGTAAACTCCCAGGTAAAATATATGATAAAGTCTTGGAACTTAAGACACTAGAAAGAATATAGGGGACCTCTAACTACCATTGCTTATCTCGACTGTGTAGGAGAGCAGAGGAGGCCTGAAGCGTCTGCCCCAACCGCAGCAAGCTCACATATGGTACAAAGCTGCCCTTCGATGGAAGGAACAAATCGGGATGCACAGTATGGGCAGGAAACATCCTTTTGGCCACGATAGATAGGAACATATGTGGCGCCACAAACAACGAATGGATTTCTGAAGTCATAGTTCAGTTGGTGAGAATCGTTCTTGTCCTGGCAAGCTTGCAGCACCTGTCGAGCCTTCTTTGCTTGGGCCTCCTGAGGGCTGTTCTCAAGAAGCATCCTTGCAAAGTGTCCTGCAGTTGCATAGTTTTTCTGCTTGAAGCAAAGAGCCATAGCGCTAGCGAGCACAAGCCTCATATGAACTCTCTGAAGCTTGCAGTTTGTGAAGTAAGCAGCCAACTCCTGTTGACGGGTCACATCATCCCTCAATTCCTTTCTCTTGAGTTCCATCCTCAGACCAAGAACATACTCCCTCACTATCTCAATTAATTCCTTTACCTCATCAACTTCTCTCCGTGAATCCACCACAATAACTGGAATGGTATGCAAGATGCTAAGGAACTGTCTCAGTGCTTCAGGGAACTTGCCCTCAGTTGTGGCTTTGTAGGCAGCCTTGAGTCTATCTTCCATTTGTGAGAAGCTGAAAACAAGTGCAGGAGGGCCCCTCACGTTAGGACTTGCAGACTCATTCCAACCTTTCTCTACTGCAACTGATATAACAGGAGCAGCGGCAAGCGCACGCAGATATGTATGACTGCCCATGTGCAGATCAAGAAACAAGGGCTTCAGTGGAACAAAGTTCTTGATACCCAACTGGCGGCTAAGCAACCTCATTGCTGTGTCAAAGTTCCCTGCAGCCGCTTGCTCCCCAGCCAGAGAAGATCTCTGAGTCCAAATTTGGCTGACAGGAATACCTGGTGTAGGAGCGACAAATAAAGCAGAGCGAGCATTGCCAACAGCTTTTGGAGTCTCAGTTTCAGGTGGAAGTTCCAGATCTTCCAGGTCCCAGCCACCTTCCTCACCATCCTCCTCATTTGGCTCACCCTCTTCTACATCAAAACCATCACCACCATTGGCCACCACTTCACTTGCATCAACAATATCCAAGTCTTCATCACCCCAATCAGCACCAGCAGCTTCATCGTCTTCCTCAAGATCTGCCCTTCCAGTAGCATCCAATCCACCTTCGAAAATACCGCGCATTACCCTCAGCAATGGCCAATCACCACACGCTGTGAGAGGTGCAGGGGGGATCAATAGTGAGTGGGTTTTTCCTTCAGGCAGAGAAGGAACATTCTCGCCTAATTCAGCAGCAAGCCTCTCAGCAATTTCTGTGAGCCCATGAGTGGCAGCGGTAACATAAGCAAGAGGTAGCTGCCCAGCATTCTCCAAGATCTCAACACGCTTCTTGGCATCCCCAAGATACAATGCATTGTGGAACTGTCCCATCAAATTGTTGTTCTGTCCAGCAATTTTGCACATGAAGCCGACCTTGTCCAAGTAACCAGTAATAAGATACAGAAAAGCAAGTCTCTCAAAATTCTTTGTTCGTTGGTAAGCATATTCCACTATACCAACATTTCCCTGCCTCAGGGCCTCAATTCCCAACTTGTACCAGTGATCCTTGTCATCAATCTCCTTTGCAGAAGCAACTGCAATTTGAATATTACCACTCTCGAGAGCTAGGTTAAATCTGGTCTTCTCATCCTTCACAAAGTGTAGAGCAACTTCTGGGAAACCTTTCTGTTGTAAATAAGAAATCACAGCCTGCCCACACAGCTGGGAGTTCTTAATCATACTCATAACATGATCATAGCGTTTCCTGAGAAGGGCGAGCTTGAAAATGTACTCCGATGCATCAACTGCAATCAGCTTGTTCTTTCCATCACGATCTAAGCAGAAAATGTTGTTCCCAACAACCCTCGTTATGTAAATAGGAACATCAAGGGTTTTTATGATCCCACTGTCTCCATTGGGAAGACAGTACTTCATATGGTTCAGTGTAGTGTAAATGAACACGCCATTCTCATCCCAGGCACCACTTTTCACAAGGATGGTTTCATGCAGTGTGCACCTGTGGACAAGCTTCTTGCTAGCTATAACCACTGCATGCTTGCTCAGCAGTGCAACGGATTCCATGTCACTGGACCAAACAACATATTTGACAGCAGGAGTCTGGAGCTCACCAAGAACTAACCTTTGCTGAAGATCAAAGATGGTCACCCTGTCTTCAGCTTTGCACAGCAGGTTACCGGTCCCAGCATAATATATTGCATCAGTTGCAATGGGAAGGGGGCTTTTCTTCAGAATTTCATTCTTAAGATTCTTCACCAAAACTTGATTGCTACTCTTCTCAAGGACTGCAAACCTGTTGCGCGCTACAAAAACAGCAGAACCACCAGCTCCTTTCTTTGCCTCTTGCAAGTAATCAGACCTGCCAGCAGAATCCTTGGGAACAATGTAGAGTTCATATGAACCCCCATCAGCATCAGAGCAAATCAAGACAGCATTCTCAGTTGGGCTGTAGGACAGCGTCCTGGGTGACTGGTTCAAGCTGACTGATCCAGGTCTTCTTATTGGAGCCACTTGAACTTCCTTCTGGCTAGAGTATTCAAAGAACCGGAGAAACCGATCCTTCACAAAGAAAACAGTGTCACCACTAACACAGAAGGCCGGGCGTTCCCTCTCTAATTTGAACACAATCATGCCACTGTCATGACCAGCAGCAAGAAGGTTCATTTCAGGGTGAGCAGCAAGAATCCAGAAACGGTCATGCTCCCGTCTAAATGTCTGAATACCAGTTCTCTTTGTGGCATCCCAAATGCGAATGCTTTTGTCTTCGGAGTTAGACACAATGATGTCTTGCTTCGCATGGAACATCACGCAAGACACATTATTCATGTGGCCCCTTAAAGTATCAACTTCCCAAGCCTTGGTATCTGTCCATAAAGAATAAATATAAATTATTGCATTTCAAACATTTCCTTGTAGAATGTATACTCTTTTTCACATATGCTAGGTACTAATTGAGCAGCTAAATTGTGTGCTAAACTTAACCTCCAAGAGCCATTTTACATGTAATATTTTAAATATAAATCAAAAGTAACAAGTTACTAATGGTATGACGTTCTGTGAAGGAAAGATTACAGAAAGAAAGAAAGAACGAAAAAATATCCACGATTAAAAGCATATTATTAGGTAATTCTATCATGTGGAAACATCAAATCATATATACTTGAATAGTTATCATTTTGCTACACAAAAACTACAAACAAGACATGCAAATTGCAAAGTGAGCAATAAGACTATTACCATTCATTCTCCATAGCTTCACCTGCCGGTCATCTGCTCCAGAAACAATGAGTGGCAAAGTGGGATGAAATGAGGCCCAGTTGACCCCACGGTCATGTCCTTCCAGGACATATTTCACTACAGCATCAACACCTCCAAAAAGATCTGTGTTCATCTGGGTGAGACGGAGGATGTCATCAGCAGGTGACACTGTCTTCTTCCTCAGAGCTCCGATATCCCAGACACGCACAGTCTGATCAAGTGATGCAGATACAACCAGATCTTCTTTGGGATGGAAAGATGCACACATGACGTAATGGTTATGCCCAGTCAGCACAGCCACACAGGTGCGTGACTGCCAGTTCCAGATCCGGATTGTCTGATCGTCACTAGCACTTACAATCCATGGGTACTCATGGTGGAATTGCACAGTGCGAATGTAGTCAAGGTGCCCATGAAGTGTGAAGAGGCAGCGGTGTGTCTTGTAATTCCAGACCTTAATCTTATAATCATCACCTGCATCGTATCACAATAGCCAGAATCTTAGAAGATTAATAAGTTTTACAAGCAACAATGGTAATGTGCCGAAGGATGTCTTAGTTTCATTAGTCTGAATTCAATGATTGATAGCACGATTACAGCAGTGGTTTTTGTCTCGGTGCGCGCTAATGAGAATGCCTTTGTGATTTGTGACGAAGGTATTCTACCTCATGTTTCAAAGATCATAGAATCCACTGACTATAGCCACAAGAAAAATCAAGCACTAAGGAATTATTTACCATACAGATCATTGTAAGCACAGATGAAGCAAGCACCAGATCCGAGTTCGACCAACCCATCGTACCAAACTATTATATATCCTTAACCACCGCACTTCCCGTCAAACGCGATCTCATCAACGAACTTGTAAACCAGTCTAGTCCAAGCGCCCACGATTACACAATCAACGAATCGCAGAACCATCAAACATCCACATAACTCGCGGGAACACCTCCAATCCGCGAGAGAGAAATGAGCTAAACATGCGAAGCGCGCACCAGACGGGCGAGACGAGGAAGGATCTAGCAAATTACCTCCGGAGACGAAGAGCGGCTGGGTGGCGTGGAAGTGGACGCCGCGAACCGGGCCGTCGTGCTCGTCGAAGCGGTCGAGGAGGGTGCCCATGCGGTAGTCCCACATCTGGATCACCCCGCTGTGGAGACTCGCCAGGATCCATGGCCGACGCGGGTGGAAACTCAGGCCCTTCACCCGGTTGCTCTTCGTCTCGAACTTGGTCAGCATCCTCCCGACCCGGCGTGCCCGGCCACGTCGGCGGCTAAGCCGAGCTCCCCCCTAGCTGTAGCTGCGGAGAGGAACGGAGAGGAGGTGGTGGTGGATCTGGAGGAGAGGAGGTGGTGGTTGATCTGGAAGGGCGAGGGGGAGGGAGGAGAATGCAATGGACGACGGGAGAGGAAGGTGTTTTAGATCACGGCGCAGGGGATCTGACGAGCCTCGAGGTGGGGTGAGGTGGTGGGAGGGGTCATGACCGTTCGATGCTGGGGCATGATCATCTGAGCCGTTAGAGAGTGTGCGCCCTGGTTGTCAGTGAGGCATTTGCTTTGCCGTAATGACGGATTGAAGTCGTTTTGATTTGTACTACTATATACAGAACTACCATGTAAAAAAATCATTCGGAGAAAACCGACCCCGGCAGAGCAGACGCGACGCGAGTCTCCTTCGCCGGCCCGCCTCCGCATTCCGGTAACGCCGAGGTTCGTCCGATCTGCCGCCGTCCCCTCCCGTATTTATCGCTCCCTCGAGGTCAGTGGGTGCGGGATTGGGTAGTGGTAGGGCGGGCGTTGGTCGCGACAGAGGGGGCTGATGTGATCATGTGTGCAATTTCGACAATTTTGCTGCAGCAGAATCGCCTGGAACTCTTGTAATCGAGACTGTCTTTGCTGAGATGCTTGCCGGTTTGCTGTAGCTGGTATTGCTATTGCTTATACAGCATTTGAGCGAGAGAATGTACATATGGTGCGTAGTGATGCTTACTGTGTTTGGGCTCTTCCAGTTGGTGTTAATCTGTGTGGGGGATAGAATCTTCGACCGACCTGTGTATTTTGACAGGATCGAATTTAAACCTAACTATTGGATGCCATTTGGTGATTCGAGTTTCTGTATGTCTGTTGTCAAAATGTAGTTTTGAATCTTCTGCAGTGGTCTATTCATTTCTAGAATCTGTTGCAGTCTGGTGGTGTTGCAGTAACCGTAAAGGAATGCAGCAGACAAGCCCATGACTTCCTTATCCTGATGATGCTTTTTTTTTTGTAACGTTGTTACTTTTTTTTTCTTGTTCTAGGGTTTCTGGTGCCTAGACGTTCTGAATGGCAGATCTAACCAACATAGGCTGCTGTGGCTGCTTTAGCTTTTTAAGGAAGCCCAGTGTGCCTGCACGACAGCCTCCAGATGCCGATGGCATGTTATCTCAAGATTTGCTGGAAGATCAATCAGCTGAAGATCCTGATGGAAGTTTCTATACTGGAGATGATCCTGATTTAAGATTTTACAATGGGAATAATCTTGATACAAGCTTCCTCGATGGAGACGACCCTGATAAAAGCTTCTACGATAGAGATGATAGCGACTACCTTGATGAAAGTGACACTGGACCTCCATTGAAGAGTTCTGAAGATATCATACAATCAAGAGCCCAAAGTGGCTTTGCATGTAGAGAGGTCCCAGTTAAAGAGGCTAATAAAGTATTTCGCTCTGAGGTACCATTTTCTTAATATATTTTTTGTCCAACTATCTTTCCATATTTGAAGATCTGTCTATTGAGGCTTTACCTAGCCTTGCCCACCATTTTCTTGTAAGCTAGCCTACACCATAAGGAGCCGAGCGCTTGAGTTTCCTGAATGCACGGAAGAAGTTGGTTTCCCATTCATCTCAGGCAACCAACACCACCCATTAATTTTTATGTTCTTACCATTTGGCCTTGCTTAAGGTTACCTTTTCATCAAAGGAGCAACTTATTGGAAGTTCTTTCTGCTGAGGATCACACAGTACCCTTCCGGAAAAAATGAGTTGCCTTTTGTAATCCTTATTATTCATGCTTGTCAGTACTTATAAAAAAATAGACTGGACATGCATTTTTGCTCCAAACTGAGAACTGTACATTTTGTCGTTCCTAAGCCATGCATGAATCAAACTTTTCACACCTTTTCTGACGTTCCAACATGACGCCTTCCATGAAGAAACCAAAAGGCCTAATACCTGTACCAGATATGCCTCGTATCAATTTCTTTCCTTCTGGAATGATATCTTTTTTAATCTACCCTTCACACCAAGGTTTGGGATTCTGAACATGGGACCTCTCATGCTAGGGAAGCAAGCTAAACACCAATTATGGGTTATGACTGATGCATCTTCTTTCCATTTTTTCAATGATAACAATTAATCGGTCATTTTTAAAACAATAAATAATTTTAATCCATCCTTCCAATGGCATGATAGGAATAGCCTATTTTACTTGCCAGCAAAATCTTACTACAATATACATATGGTCTCTTAAAGATAAATGTGAGACATTTGAAAGTAATTCCAATACTAAATTTAGCATGGGTTTCACTGCTCTGGCTACGATCCAAGAGCCTGACCGGGTTTATTGTCAGTTTCTAATATTGGCTTTTGGATGTTAAATGAAGGGTAGCAAGTTATATGAGAGCATTTAACTTTCATGTAGGACACTGCAATAACCTTTTCCCTTTTGCCATGTTTAGGATGAAAATTGTAATAAGATGGTCAATCAATATGTTCACTTGGAAAAGATTGGTTCTGGGAGCTATGGTAAAGTGGTAAGATACATTGGATGTGCTAATAATTATTTAATTTCTCCAGATAGATGTCTAATTTTTTTTATTTTTTTTTTTTGCTGCTTCCAAAGGTTCTATACAGAAACGTAAAAGATGGGAAGCTATATGCAGTGAAGGTATTGCTTTCTGCTACTCTCTCGTGTCGATAACATATATTTCTTTTAATGAACCCTTCCATGATAAACAGGCTTTCAACGTTGTGTATTCTTATTGAATAATGATAGTTACTAATTATACTTGTTTCTGTCTAATATGTGTACCCTATGCACGTTTTTGGCTGCTAGCTAATTTGCTTGCTTCAAGACTGAATTTGTAACCAGCTGTCAAGTCTATAGTCTCGTTTTCTTTGCTTGGCACTGTTATTTTTAACAGTTGTACATGTCCTCGGTACATGTGCTGATGTCTAACTGATGGAGTTTTAGCTGTTGCCCTTCTCTTTCAGGTCTTGAATAAGCCTTACATGCTGAAAGTGCATGTTGTACGATCAGAAACCGCCATGACAGATGTTCTTCGGGAGGTGAGTAACTTTGTCAGCTTCTTTGTCCATGTAATACCTTCTTTCCTTTTTTTTTTTTGTCATGCATGTATAACTTAGTTCTCTTCCAAAGTTGTTCTGCATGTTTTGAAAATGTTTTCTGTCTAGGATCTGTCACAAACTCAATACACATGCTAACCATTTGAAATGCTAATTGATCATTTCCAATATTTGAATATGATAAAAGAATTAGTGTCCAATTATTTAGATAGATTGATTGGAACAGAGTTTCTTTTGCAGTGTGATATCTCGTTGTGGGGCACCCACTGTTTTATGATTGAAGAAAAACAAATTAGGTGGTACCCTGCTCCTTGGCATTTAGCATAACTGAAACAACCCTGCTCACATATCAGGAATGCATTTGCTTATTTAATGGTGACGAACAACATATATTTGCAGTATTGGTTTCCTTCTGATTAACCATGAATCTTTTTGTCCCAGCTATTGATTAGCGTTGCACTCATTGTGCAATAGAAACCCATTTAACCGTTGAGGAGAAATTGATTCATTGGAGCGTGGAACAAAATTCATGTATCTTTTGTCTATTTGAAAATTATACGCCCGCTAACGTTGTTAGTTCTGCCCATATGATTTTTGCCAGACGAATTCCTAGCACGCTAACTACCATGAAGATGCTGGATGGTAGCTTCGTTTCTGTTTCTAAGTCACGAAATCCATTATTAGTCTTGAGATACTGCAAGAGGTTAAATAGATAACCATGACCAATATGGAAATTGAAGAGGTTGAGCCATTGCTAGAAATCAGTCGAAATATCCTGTCAAAATGTAGAAGCATGGTCACTGGCCCTATGTTAGCACACTGCAGTGTACCATGCTCTTTATTATTTTAATTGACTGCATTGTTTGTTTTGTACGCTTTCTAATTGCTTGCTCCCTTTTTTCTGTATTGGACATTGGAAACAGGTATCCATAATGAAAATGTTAAATCATCCCAATATTGTAAATCTTGTTGAAGTTATTGATGACCCAAACGTAGATAAATTCTACATGGGTATGTAATTACGCTTTCATTATTATGTTTTTATTTTATTTTATTGCTAAACATGGCATTTTGAATTGAGTTAGTTTCACAAAACTAAAGCTATTTAGGGGCGGATCTAGCCTAAAAATACATTAATGTCACCTCTACTATACTATGAGTCACCTTCATATGTAAACCTCAAATTACAATGGAAATCACAAAAATTCATTGCTGTCCATGTGACAGCATTGAACAGGGCTGGCTCCGCCCCTGGCTATTTGTGTCTGTCAGGGAACTACAATTTCTTGGATTAGTTTCGCGGAACTACAATTACTTGTGCCCACTTGTCAGCCACAAAAATCAACATGTGGGTCCACACAGCTTACACGGCTAACATGTGAGCCCTGTGGAAAATATTGTTTGCCTGTGAAACTGATGCCTCAAGTGGTTTCAGTTTTGTGAAACTGGTCCCAGAAGTTGTAGTTCCTTGACACTTTGGCACAAATAGTTGGTGTTTTATGAATTTAACTCTTTGAATTTTATCTATATTTTACACAGTTGTCATTTACAATTCTCCATTTGGATTGCCAGTTCTTGAGTATGTTGAAGGAAAAATTGTTTGTGATAATGGTTTAGAGGAAGCTACTGCAAGAAATTATGTGCGAGACATAGTATCAGGTCTTCAGTATCTTCATTCTCATGTAAGATTTAAGTCTTTTATTTGTTTCCGTTACCTTGTATATTGGGTGAATACTGTGCCATGTTATACTTTACAATTTAGAAAACCAATGGTAGATAAGCTGAGGTATATCTTGTTGAAAACAATTTTCTAGGGTGCCAATTTTTTTGGAAAATCATTTGTATTTCCTCTTCTACAAATGCCCCCCTCTTCCTTTTTCCTTTTGTATTTGTAAAGGCCGTGAACTGAAGCCCATGCTTGCGGCTGAACTGTATTTTGCCGATCTTGTTTTAGCTTTATAATCAGTATTTCAGTGCATTGGAAAATACTGGTTTGGTTTTGTAACACATGGTCATTTCATGATTTGTGGAAGATCAATGGATTTCTGCAAGCCACTGCCTACTGGACATAAATAAATACACTTAAGTCCTGGATATGTAGGCTTGAACTTGAGATTTCAGCTTCCATAAGTTTGAGCACAGCCAATTGCCTGCTATTCGTTTGGTTTTTGGGTAGTCGTTGGATTTATCTAAAAATATGATGGTGTCCTCACTCAAGGACTAGGCAAAGCACAGTTGACATTTAAGATGGTGGTATGCATCAAACTTGGTTTTTTGTTGTTGTATAAAGCTGTAAGCATTAATATCAGTCTATCTGTCAAGCAGATTGTTTATTTGCTTCTTGTGTGCTTGCACCCTGGCAGCAGTATGTGACACAAGCAGCAGCTGCTACAGAGGGTGCTGGCTGGAGCAACATGCTTCTAGATATTACATGGTGAACAATGTGGTTCATTCAACAGATTAGTTTAGGCATTATAGTTGAGGGAATGCCATGTCTGTGGTATATGGCAACAGTTGAGGTTGGTTTTGCTTAGGACTTAGGGAGATGATTAGGAAGGTTAAGTATTGTTATATTGAGTCCATTTTAGTTTCTACTAGGGGCTGGGAAGTTAAAGATAACGATAGATAGAGATGGACCCGGTCTGACCAAATCCTCCATAAAAGTAAGCAAGAAATAATCTCTCCAGTCTCTGAAATCGTTGGCGATATCTCTCAACTCTTCTTTTCTCTCATTTCAATGTAATACCCTAATACCCTAATTGAAGTTACACCACCTGGCGATCCCCTGCACAGTAGATCCAATGCGAACGACGATTCACAACAATGCTAAAATTCTTATTTAGTTTATTCATCACTGCTGTGCATGATAGATCATGCTTGCCTAGAAAAGTAAATCCCACAGTTCCCAGACTCCCATCTAATGTTTCTTTTCTCCCATTTTTTAACTTATTTACATGTGCCAGTAACCATGTGCTCATGATTGGTTGTTTTTTTATGTTATGCAGTTTGCACTATGCCGCATGTTTCCTAGCTTGAATGTGACAGAAATTGTCATTTTCATACACAGAATGTTATTCATGGTGATATCAAACCAGACAATCTTTGGTTACAAGCTCAGGCAATGTGAAGATAGGAGATTTCAGTGTTAGCCAGGTTTTTGAGGTGTTTCCATAATCCTGCAACTTTGTGTATTTCAGTGAAATTCTATTGTTCTTGTCAGGAAAAAATGTTTTTTTAGTTGAATGAACTCATCCTTGAAAATAGTTGTCTAAATTATGATTTTTATCACTTAATTGCTCTTACTCTGATCAAGAAACTTGGCTCTGTAGGTTCCAAGTTTCTCAAAGTTTCACTTTTAAAGATAATCTTCCCTTTCTGTCTTTTTGAGGATTTTAAAGATAACTTGAGTTGACAACCAAGATGCTTCCTCATTCTTTTGGAAGTATTTTTGTTGCTCAGTAGTTCCACTTTTATTTTATATTGTTTCATTTCTTAAACACAAGTAAATCCACTTGATCTTTTTGAAGTATGTGTTTGCTTTTGTGGCGAATACCTCTGGATTATCGAATTTTTTGTCTTGGTGTTTTACTTAAAAAATGATATGGTGATACTTACAAAGTTACAATGTAGGATGATGATGATATGCTTTGGAGATCTCCTGGTACTCCTGTTTTCACTGCTCCAGAGTGTTGTCAAGGTACAACTAAAATTTATAGACTCACTAATATTTCAATCAAGAAAAATGCTGCACATAAAATTTGTCAATCACTAAATTTATAGAACCGTGATTTTTGGGTAGCAAGATATCCTGGACATGATCGCAGAATCGCAAATAAACTGAATTGCAACAGCCTAGATTATTCTTCATTAATTTAGAAGTACTCAAATGTTCGTTGGGCTACCAGATATAGACTCACTAAATATGGTTAAGTTTTTCTCTTTACCTCAGTGCAGGTTCAGCATACCGTGGTAGGGCATCTGATACTTGGGCAGTCGGTGTAACTTTATATTGTATGATTTCTGGGCACTATCCATTTCTTGGAGATACATAGCAGGAAACTTATGATAAGGTGCAAAAATGTTTCCTTCATTTCCTTTTGATTTTAAGGTGAATGCATGAAACTCACTTTAGTCGTTGCCACCGAATAGATAACCAATGATCCTGTGCAAATACCTGATGACATGAACCCCCAACTTGCTGATTTGCTCCAAAGGCTTCTCTGCAAAGGTTCCCTTTCTTTTTAAGTAAATCGTATCCTCATATGATTTTGATATATCAGAGTTTTGGTGCCAGATGTGCTCTAATGGACATCCTTCTTTGTTTTCTTGTGTGATTGATTTGCAGATCCTGGGGAACGTATCACCCAGCAGACTGCAGCAGAGCATCCTTGGGTTGCTGGGGACAAGGGCCCAGTCCCTGAACACATCTGCAGGTGTGGCTTTGGCCGCTGGAAGAGAAGTGATCTTGGGTGCAATAACATCACGTAAATGGGATGATCTAGTGTAGATAACTGATGAAGTATGGCGAAGCAAAGCCAGTGAGATGACTAACGATGCATTTCTCGTTGTCTTACGTTTCCCTTTTAAATAATGGAGCTGTTTGGTGACCGATTGAACATCTCTTTAATTTTTGGTACAGAATATAGTAAAGTTTAAAAAACCTGTCACCGGTAGATCGTCACAAGGCAAAGTGCTGCCTTCGATGGTGGTATAGCATTCAAACAATGTACGTAGTATCTAAACTTCTCGTTCTGTCTTCAAAAAAAAAATCTTGTTCTGAAAGTTGGGCTCCTTGTTTTTATTTCGTGACTGATTGATGAGAATTGAGCAGAGAGCAGGTAGAGTAGAGAAAAGTAGGGTGATTCCACAACGCTACCGCGGCAATTGTTCAGAGGTCTTTTGTCTGAGAAGATGTTCAGTTCAATAACAAAGCTGTTCACTGCAAATGTGGTTTTGTGTTGGTACATGGCTACGGACTCTGATTATGGTCGTGCACTCGTGCTCCTGGTGTACCAATCAGTAATCCGTCAAAAGGGCCACTAGCATCTAACACTGGCCATGATTTGGTATGATGGTCTGCTGTAGTACTAGATGTCACTTGTAGAGGAGCTGCAAATGTTCAGAGATGTCAGTACTTGGTCAAAATCAATGCTTAACCACAACCCTCTCCACGCCCTCGATAGGATTTGTTCAGGAAACTTGAATTAGATTGTTATGTTCAGAGTATTCAGATTAGCATCTAGGACTGAGCTGAACAGATATATGCATATTTCTGTACTCAAGCTGATGCATGTAGGTCTGAATTTGTTTGCAGGACTGATAGCATTGGTTCTGACCTTTGAAATCATTTGAAGGCGAGCCAAAGGTAGGTCTCTTGAAAAATTGCATATCCAAAGCAAAAGGAAGTTTCAGACTACACCAAATTTCTAAAGAAACTATGAGCATGGTTGTTGATCGTAGCTTGATGGATACTGCTGAATCTTAAGAACAAGAAGAAAAACAACCAAAGGCCAAAGTGAAGACAGTATTATGCAGACCGGCCATGTGCATTGTTTATTGTTATGCAAGCGCGCCTCCAGCCGTGGATGGAACGCGCCATGATGCGTCTCCTCAGCCGGCCCCGCGCGCGCTGCTGCCTCTGCCGCCGAGTCGCTGTCCTAGACTAAGAGCTGCCATGACAACTGACAAGCAGAAGCCAGGGGAGCAAGCAGCGTGCGTCGCGTGCCGTCATCGTCACCATGAAGGCATGAACTCATGGAGCCAAGGCAAGGCTATTGTGTGTACCAGCCAGGAGGGATTGTCGATTAGCCATCTAAAGTCAGTTCCTAGGAGTTTGAATTGCCCTTTTTATAGGTTCAGTCTGTGGTGGCTGCACCATGGCATGGCACCTGAACATCTGTACAGGGTCAAACTGTGGCCGCGCTGGAGTTTTCTTGTTCATCGCAATCATACATGTTCAGCTTTTCTTTCCTGTTTTTTTAAGAGGGAACATGTTCAGCTAATTAACTGACAACCGACATATTGCAAGAGGAACCCCTTAGTCCAGGAAAACGAAAATATGTGCAATTAAAAAAAATCAGAATCCGTGTCCTTAAAATCTTTCACCTCTAGCACTCCTAATCCCAGATAAACTTGACAATTTTTTTATTTGGAGTGGTATCTTCTGAAATGTTCTGCCAAGAACTGAAGATACCAATGCAAAGCCGCCAGCCAGGAAGGAAAATCAAACAAAAACAAGAAAAATATGAATGATCTATTTATTTATTCATATTTTTGTTGGAATTTTTCGTACATATTTGATGGTGTATCTTGTGGTCAGGAACACCGGAGCACTCTAGGTGCTAGGAGCACCTGAGATGCTCTCGTGCGAGGATGCATTAGAAATAACCTCCATATGAAACTCTGGAGCTCCACCCGATTTATGCATAGCTCTACTTAATTTTCACGTGCAGTCCAAAGAATGAATACACAAAACAGTATCCAAGACTTACGTCACCAAAATTCCTGGTTGTTCGAGGCCTCTTTGAATCATTCCCTGCATGAGCAGTACATCAGTGAGACTCCTGAGACCTCCAACGCATCATGGCTGCCAAAAACAAAACAAAAAAATCTTAGGGCAAATAACTTGATGGCGACATTTGTAGTAGGCTGCCAGAGTTAGTAACACATTTAAACAATAACAATTTCAGGGGGCAAAGGAACAAGCAAGGTCTTCCCCCTCCTAACCCCCAATGGAATTAATTAGAACTGCAATGATGCGGCTCAGTTTGGACCGTATAAAACAGTGTGAATTACCTTGCTTGGTTGCATATTCAAGTTGATGTCCTTGTTTGCTGAAGGGTTCTGGTTTGGCTTTAACAGTCAGTGCAACCTCCAGTGGAAAAACTAAAGTCGTCGATGAGCCCTTCGAGCCGAAGTGGTCGAGGAAGGGTCGAGGAAGGTCAAGTAGTCCTCGGTGCCAAAGGAGTTGATGTGGCCCCTCGAACTCAGCGATGAAGGCTAGTCATCGTAAACGTTGATGCCAAAGGTGTCAACAAAGGCTCTCGAGCCGTTGTAGTGGCCAAAGATGATAGGGAAGCCCCTCCTGTTGAAGTGTTGTCGGAGATGAGTCATCGTAGCCGCTGAAGATGTTGGCGAATTGCCTTATGCCAAAGTGTTAGCAAAGGCGAGTCGTTGTGGACGCTAAAGATGTTGGCGAAAGCCCTGGTGCCGAAGGTGCTGACGAAGGCGATGTTGGTGTAGATGCCGAAGATGTCAGCGAAGCCCCTCATGCAGAAGTTTTGGCGGAGGCAAGTTGTTGTAGTCGCCGAAGATATTGACGAAGATATGTTGTAAGTGTTGACGTCAGAGATGTCGAAGAAGACCTTGTAGCTGTTGACGTCAAAGATTAGTAATTGCTGTCACCGAAGATGATGGGCCCATCGCATCAAAGTGTTGGTGTGGGTGAGTTGTTGTAGTCGCTGAAGTGTTGGGGAAGCCCTTCCTACTGAAGTGTTTGTCAGGAGCGATGTTGGGGAGCCCATGAGGTATATGGGCCAATTCTCACTCTAGAAGAGGCTCAACTAGTAGCTAGAGCAGTGTCATTTGAAATCGAACCCCCACCATGATAAAAAAAGAAATCCAACCCCACCAAGGGGTCACTTGCAAATAACTATTGTCTAAGTGTCCAAGGGCATGAGAGCAAGGGACCTCACCTCCCACTCATTTCCACTTGTTTTTTTCCGAACAACGCATGAGAGCTACGTGTCATTTCATTAAGAATAAGAAAGAAACAGAGGGTTGCAGGAACCGGCCCAAGTACAAAGAACTCCACCCACCCACACACACAACCAACAGGAAGCAAACTCTAACAGAGAAATAAAAGAGGCAACAACTAAAACCCTGACCAACCTAGACACAATCTAAGCGGCCAAGGACAGCAACTGGGCAAGGAGCTCTTGGAGTTTAGAAGCTCCAGCCAACCCCCCAAAACTGCATTCATCAGCTATCACTCGGAGCAGATCTGGAATGCTAGGCCTAGCGTGCTCGAAAATACAAGAGTTCCTGTGTTTCCAAGTTTCCCAAACTACTAGAATAACTAAAGAGTTGAAACCCTTTTGCAAATCCTTTGGAATAAGCCGAAGACCTTTCCTCCACCAGCTAGAGAATTTGGTGTCTGACGTTGAGGGCAAGAGCAGGTAGATGTAGGGCTTGGAGAATTGAAAACCAAATCTGCCTGGTGAAGACACAGCCCACGAGAATGTGTCCTGATCACAAAAAGGACAAGCCTCCGAGTGGGGCAAGCCTCTTTTAGCAAGTCGGCCTGCCGTCCAACATCGATTGTTGATAGCCAACCAAATGAAGAACTTGCATCAGAGTGGAGCCCAACTCTTCCAAAATTTTCCATGGTGCAAATTTGATGGTCCCGACAAAGAAAGCAACATACTCTGATTTGCTGGTGTATGTACCTGACTGAGTTAACTTCCATCTAAACCGATCAGGTACTTCCTGCTGCAAGGTCAAGCCCTCCACTAGATCCCAAATATTTAGATAATCTTCCAAGACTTGGACAGTACGCGCACCTTTGATATCTGCCATCCATCTCCGATTATTTAGAGCCTCAGCTACTGTCCTTCTATTGAGCGACCTTTTGAGAACAACTTTGATCATATTTGGGGCGATTTCAGTAATGGTTCTGCCGTTCAGCCACCTGTCCTTCCAGAATAAAATCGATTCCCCATTACCAACAATACAGTCCACCGCCAAGCGAAGCATTGCTTCTGCGCACTAAGGAATTTGAACTTGAAAACCAGCCCAAGGTCTTGAGGGATCTATTTTTTTGGGCCCAAAGCCAACGGATCCTTAGAGCCCAACCAAGTTTTTCAAGGTTATGGATCCCCAAGCCACCATACTTAAGCGGGCGTTGTATCTTTTCCCATGAAACTAAACAATTGCCTCTATTTGCTTGTTCCTTCCCAAAGCCTAGTGTGTCCCCTCTCCATCGCTGACTCTCTCTTGTTTAGAACCGCTAGTTCCAACATAATAGACTTAGAAACATATTCTCCTACAGAATGTATTTGAGTATTTATATTCATAATTTTTTGTCTAGTTAAATGCTTTTGTGCATAATTCATTAAGAATTTTCATGTTTCTATAAAACTACAAAATGAATAGCTTCCGTTATAGCCCGCTATAGTTTTCTATAGTTTTTGAAGGAGGTTGCAAGTAAATATCATAGACCGCTATTTAAAATATTGTTGGTGCGGGATGAACTGGATGCTTTCTTGTCGATTCCGGCCATTTCCCAAGTCAAAGAATGTCTAGGAAGATTGCTTCGGAGGGCAATGCTTCCTTTATGGCGTCTTCTAAGAAAATAATTGAGCTGAATTCGTCCGAGAAAGGTATTTATATGTGCGTGTTTTCACTGCACTAATTGAAGTGGGTAGTCAGTTCATTTGACTTTTTTTCTTATTTTCCTGAAAAGCTTCGGAGCATGAGGACAACTTGAAAGTGTCGACTACCTAGTGCTGCTTCTGGAGCCGCAGTTTCTAAATCATTACACCTAGATCAACAACATGATTCATGCTCTGGATCAACTATGCATACAAGCAATGATGCCTCCCCCTCCACCACCTGGCATGACCATCCACCTTTTCTCACCTGTATCCAATTCGAGGCTATCAAGTTGAGCTGATGTTTCTCTTCTCTTTCCAGGTGCAGCCCATGGTCAGCTTGACGGCCAAGCACACCATCAAGATGCACAGCCTTCGCCCCCACCAATTGTAACACCTCTGGTGTTACGAGCTCGTTTAGCACCACGCTTTAGGCCTAAGTCAAATTTTCGAAACGAGTTTATCGGAATTTTTTGATTTAAAATATATTTGATGTGCTAAGTGAATCCGGTGACTCAGTTTTATGGACTCGAATAAACGCCCAAGTTAAATTACGCAGTGCGTAGAAATATTTAGGAATGCCCGATAACGATTCTAGCAAATAAATATCGAACGATTTGTTCTATTAGATTAAGCATGAAAAGCGACTTTTATAAATAAAATAAAATTCATTAATAAATAGAACGATATATATATAGCTTTGGTCTAGTGATATATTTACGTTTACGTATAGACTCGTTTTAGTCCCTAGGATAAATTGGTAACGTACCCGCGACAGCTGCCGTCCCGATCGTTTGACGACGGTGGCGCGTCCCCGCTCGGAATCAATCACCAGATTTACTCGCGTCGCGCCGCGCTGTCGAGTCGATTGCTTGCACTTTCTTTTTCCCTGTCTGCTTCTGTGCCGTGCCATAGCGCATGGAGCATGTGCCATCCTTGCTGCTGCCCCCTACCCTTGCTTTTTGAGGACGCCGAGCTGCTGCTCTCGCTCTGCTTTCCCCTGCCTCTGTTGTCCCGTCGAACTACTGATGTTGCTGTGCTGCCCTCGCTGGCACTGCCCTGCGCATGCCTTGGTCGGCCGCCCATGTGCGTTTGCTTCCTCACCGGCCCCGCTTTTGTCCTTCCGACCTTGGCCGCACTCGTTGCTGTTGCTGCCCTCGTGCGCCTTAAGCCGAAAGCAGAGCCGCCACTGTCGTTTCGCGTCGCCCCGCGAGAGCACTGGCGCCCCTCCTCGCTTCTCCTCTTGCGCTGCCTTTCGTGCGCCTAGGCCCGCGCTGCTGCCGCACGCCACCGATGCTTCCCGCTCCTGGCTCCCTACTCACTACGCCGCAGCGCCTCGCTGAGCTCGACCACCGTCTCTGTCGCTGAACCAGGTCGCCCCTGCTGCCGCCAGGCTCAATCGAGTGTGCTGCTTCTCCCAGGCGCCTCCTTTGCCGTCGCGCCTTCCCTGTCGTGCAGTACCCGCTCGGTGCCTCGTCGTCCGCGCCGCTCCACGCAGTGGCCTTGGCTGCCGTCGCTGCGCCCCTCAGCCCGCTCCGGACCGCGACCTGCCACTGCCACGGCACGCCATGGCCACGCCCGAGCCCCCGCTACGTCCCCTGCGCCACTACCGCGTGCGAAGCTCCATTGTCCCGCACCCTACCGTGTTAAGTGCAGGAGCCACCGATGCCCCACACCGTCTCGGAGCCAGCCGCGCCACCGAGCCTAGGAGCGCCGTCGCCTTGGCCTGCTCCTCGGCCACCGTGGCACCTGTCTGCCTCCACGACCCGCGCCTGCTGGACGCCGCCGATGACGGTTCCCCGCGGCTCCCCCGTGCCCACATGCCGGCGCCTCCATCGTCGTGGGGCTCCGCTCCGCAGCACCGCACCAGACAGGGGCGCGCCTGATCCGTCCAGTACCGTAGGGCCTGACCTCGCTAGCCGCCGTGCCGTAGCCCCTCGTGATGCCATCAACTACCGGTCGCCGTGCCCCTCTCCTGCCAATGCTCTGTTTTGGAGGAAGTTGAAAAGGTGCAAAGGGTAAGAATCCAAGTGAAAAGTTTGTATGGGGTTCTCAGTGTGAAATACATGACTCACCAGAATAGTGTCATTGTCCTACAGGGTAAATTTAAGATAGTCCGGGCGCCATTTAGCAAATTTGTCATCGCCACCTGCCGCCTGGGCCGGCCTGCTGCCGTTGTGCCTAAGCCACGGGCCGTCTTGACTGGGCCGCTGCGTCGCGTTGGGCCACGCCTGCCTCGCCTGGGCTACCGTGGCCGCTGGTCCAGATGAGTTGGGCCATTTCGGGACCAAGGGTCTTTTCTTCTTTATTCGGTATTTTGTTAATATTAGTAGTCGGCTGAATGTTTGGAAATTCATAGTAAATAGTAGAAAATCATAAAAATACCAAACTAATTTTAGTCTCCTAAAATCATGATCAACCTGTTAGTTTATTTTATTCATATAGTGTGATAATATTCTTGGAAGCTATATAATTAATTTAAGGTACTTAATATTGTAAAAAGATAACTTGTAGGAATTGTTGAGATAAATTGGTAATAGCGTTGGATCTGAAATTTCTACAGTAGGCTCCTAGCAATATTAGGTACTCTGTAATTTTTGTAGTTCCAGAATAATTGGTTTGCTATATAGATAATGATGTCCTATTTTGAATAATGATTAAATCGATAGAATAAAATAAAGAAACAACTTGGGTTTGTATAACTAAAATATTGTTGGGAAATAACGCCTTATTCAACAATATGGATACGTAGGTAAGTACGGTTGTCGTTAGAACTAGCTCGTTAACTTAAGAGACGTAAATCGTATTTTACGAATCACGATTGCAGTTGATTAATTACTTCTTGCATTGCATCGCATTGCGTATCATATAGGTACGATGATGGATCAATGGATCAATTGAAGGATGATTGGGAATCCAAAGATGGTGTAATAGTATTCTCTCCAGGAGATGATGCCATGGGTTTTCTATTCAGTTGATGGTGGATGATCTGAAGATGAAAATACTAACTTTTGGTTATATGTTACCCAGGCAAGCCTCGGTGCATAACCCCTACCTTTCTGCAGTTTAAATCATATTTGTGCATTAAGTTTTAAGGAGTTGAATGAAACCCACTTGCATATATATATATATATATATATATATATATATATATATATATATATATATATATATATATATATATATATATATCTTTATCCTTTGAGTCTTACTAGTATGATAGGATCATGTAGATTGCTATGCTACAGGACTCTGGTAGAAGTCGAGTGATGGCTGTCACTCGCGAGAGATAGAAAATATGTTATTGGACTATTATCACTTGGAAAATATAAATGGTGGAATGGAAAAATGGTGATCGGGCAGGGATGTGGTTTGGGTATTGGTGGGTGTAAGAAGTTGTGTCACCGTGGACACGGGGCATGGCTTGGTTACACTACTTTCCCTATCTGTGTCAGTTAAAGACCGGTCGTTACATAAGGCATCGTGAGCAAGTCACAGATTTATTATCTCGAGCACATACTTGGGTATGGGTGCTTGGAAGACTTGTTGATCTCTTATCGTGGGTTCTGGCTCTTTCCGGACTGACTGTCAGGGTTTCTTTCTGGTGGAGGAGGTCTTTGCACCGCACTAAGTCTGGGACTCAAGGGTGGGGGCTTAGTCCCCCAGTTTGGACGGGGACCTAGGACCCCAGGATAGGAGGGTGATGGGTTGGTCCTGCTTGTGCCTTGGTACCAGCGGGGTGTGTGTTTTTAGGGTACCCAGCTGGGGGCAATGATTCGCGAATCGTCGGGCAATCCGGTACGGCTTGTTTCGTGTCTAGCACCATAGTAAGAACTGAAACATGAAAGATGGAAGATGGAAAAAGGAAATCTGATTGCTTACCACCTGCTTGAAAGTAGCATATGTGCTTACATAGAATGGTTAGTTAATGAACCAATGCGGCTATTAATAAAATTGAATATAAGGACGCACATTTAGTAATGCTTCCTGCAAATGCAATCAACCCACAAGCCAGATAGCCTTGCATATCCTTGGAGTCTTTTCTTTCCTCCTGTTGGGTAAATCTTGCTGAGTACAATTGAGTACTCAGGGTTTTATTCCTCCTGTTGCAGGTGACAGGTGGAGGCTAAAGCTGACTCTTGTGTGTGGATTCCTCCTGGTGGGCTCAGAGAGGATTTTCTTTACGCTGCGGTTATAGTTTTATTCATAACTCTCACCAAATGTTTTTATAAATAAAAGTTTTGGAATCTGTTGTCCTAGTTTATTTATTAATGCTTCATCATGCCATGAATAGATGTTTATTTCCATTGTAACTCTGTTCACATGTTTATATTCCGTTGTTAATTAAATTGTTCATAACTCTGATAATATGATTACATTCTGCTGTTATAATAATAAATATTATACTCTAATGTTGTATTAAAAGTGATGTAAGAAATGGTTAAGAATGATGTAAGCTTTATCCTCTCATTTATGATCCTGATGTAAAAATGTGGATTTTTGGGTTCTCCCCTGGGGTGTACCCGACGGAACCGAGTAATTTAGTGTTCTCCCCTGAGTGCTTAGTGTCTAATGGAAGACAAGCACTCCTAGGAGGCATTGGATTAGGCGATTCTGCCACAGGTGGTATCAGAGCACAAATGAGGAAATAAGGCTTCAAAAACCTTTTCTAAACTAAAATTTGATAACAAATTCTTTTCAAAAAGTTAGGACGTTTGTATGCGAAGTTATATAAGTAGCCCTACTACTATGGTTATGTATCCAGGATTGATGACACTCTACTGACTTAGGTAGACTTAATCAATTTTTCTACAGGTACACTAACTCGAGCATAGTCCGATAGTATCGACTAGCTACAGGGAGAGAACGATGTGCCAAAAATCTGAGAACGGTTGCCCTATATGTTGGCAACAGTGGAAGGATGTATAGGACGTGCATTCATGCATACCCTATTGTGCATTGTAGTACTCATATTGCTTGTAGATACGTCATCCATAGGTGTCACGCGTGTCGTATTGTGCACAACTGACTCGTTCCTGTTCTAGAGTTAGGTCTGCACTATGGCTTCGTGCTCCACGTTCGCCCATGGTTCACACCTGTCGTGACCCATGTCTCCTCGTACCCCCTTTTCTATGCTCTTATCAGACCCTTGCCCTGCAGTCGTACTAGTTAGTAATGGCATCGCATGTCGCTCGCCTCGAACGCACGAAATTTGGACTATTCATTGTAGTGATCCCACGCGGGAACCCTAGTGGACTGCGTCAGGACCACTGAACGCTCTGCCTTTATAAGTAGAGCCTGGCTTAGCCCTAGGTACCACCACTCGGTGCACTTTAGCTCGCTTAGCTTTTCCTTTGAGCCAGCTTTTCGCTCAGCCTTCCTCACCACCACCGCTAGAAATGGTAGGAGCCTAGGTTAGTAGTTACTGCCTGAACGTTGAGAGTTTTCCCAGAATCCTGCATGCTACCCTACAAAAGCTTGGAGTCAAAGATCATCCCGAGTATGAGAGCCGTGAGTATGAGGAGCGTGGCACCGAGCGATGTGAGGTTACCGTCTACATCAGGAAGAGTGAGGAGTTCCCTGACCTCACTGAAGCCTTGAGTGTGACCGCAACCGGGTTTAGCTTCATCAACACCTACCAGGTTGTGGCCCACAAAGCCTTACGATACCTCTACCAGATCTATGAGGAGCCCATTGCCCGTACCCCCATGAGGTTCTTCCCACCTTTGGACAAGAATCGGTGGGCATGGAGGGCTCGCATGGAGGCCTTGCAAGGGCAGGAGTCGTAAGAGGACAGTCCTACCATGGTGCACTTGACCATGTACCTTCTTGCTCTAGATGAGCAGTACGATCGGCAAGCCTTGGAACTGAGGATCTGCCTCCGTCGAGCTGAGGAAGCCAAGATCTTCAACCAGATGCTCTAGGTGCAGCTCGCTGAAGCACATGCCAGTGCTATAGCTGCTGTCAGCCAAGAGACTGCCATGTCGGAAGCTCTAAAGGAGGCTAAAGATCGGCATGTTCATCAGCTACGGGTGGCCTATCTTGTCACCAGGGCCAAGCAGAGGACGTTGGCTGCTGAAAGGCAGGATGCCCCGATCTTGGAAGGGATCCCTATCCACCTGCCTGAAAGAAGAAGAACTGGTATTGCAGCACTGCCAGCACCTCCACCCTCGAAAGTGTCAGAAGAAGAGCGCTTGATTCCTCTCACGTAGCCATTGCCACGAGAAGATGTAGATTAGTTGCTTTGGGATGCTGTACCCATAGTAGTAGTGCTTTTCATCGCTGTCCTCTGGTATTATCCTCTTGTCATTGTTTTTGTCCGTAGTTGTTGAGATCGTTCGATCATAGGTGAATGCTGTGTCATGAATGGGAGCCTGAATGCCTGTACGTTGTACATGTATATGACGGTTGGAATGTGCATTTTGTTTATTTTGTTGTGTTTATTGCGTTCATCCACCTTAAGTTTCATTAGATGTGCTTAAGAGTTTTCATGGGCGATATTAAGCGGGTTACAAGAGGAGTTGACATTCAGATGCCAGCAGATCAGTCATGATTGGATAATATTAGACATTGTATCGACTAATTGTGGATGTTCCAATAGAACACTTGAATCTGTTTAAATCAAATCCGTCGTTGGATTTGAATTCCTTGTCCCTTGTTGTGAAGGGAACCCTTGTTGTTTGAATTTTCTCTTGTAATACTCCCCTTACTCTTAGTCTATGACCCCACTGTATTCATGGCGTGTAAATTGGTAGTAGTTGCCTGGTTAATAGCTTATGGTGCCGCAACAAAATCGAGGGCTACCTGTGGAACAACTGCCACATGTGACGCTACTCGCCGCACGCGCTGGTATTGAGGTTGTTAACCAAGTACCTTTGCCAAGTTACACTGCCATACCGCTTTTGCTATAAAATATTTTCCTTGAAAATATTCAGGTGTTCAAATGGGAAATCCACAACGGGTTGATGACATAGTGTTCTCTCTAAGTAAACAAGAGGAGGTGGTTTTGGAGAAAGTGTGTATGTCATGCTCTCAGTTCACACAGAGGTTGGTACACATGGTGGACAAGTAAATGAAAAAGAGTAGTAAGGAGAGTTAGCCTCGGGTAGTTGGGAGTGATTGTAAAAGCTTGAGTGGACGTCATGTCCTTAGCCCTATGTTTAGTTGACCGCGCTACGCATGCTGGGTCATTTCGCTGCGTGCCTTGCGAACGCTGTCTGTATCGGGTGTTTAGCACCCCATTTTTGCATGGCAGCGGCATCGTGCCGCACTCGCCGTCCTTGTGCATGGTGTGCTTTTCCTTTTTCCTCAGCATCTGATCAGCTCTTGACTCTCATGCCTCGTCCCCGTACTGGACCCCCCCCTTCCATCTCCTTTCTTTCTTCTTTTGGGAACACGACCACCCACACGCTTGCCTCATCGGGCGAACCCTCTCCCTTCCTCTCCTTTAATTCCCATCCGCTTGCTTGTGCAGGGAGCACACCATGTCCGACCTTATCTCCATAGCATGAACCATCTGTGTATCCCATCCATGCCGCCTCCACTTCTGGTGTGTTGCGCCCCACCTCCATTCCTCACTATAAGATGCCCTTGGTCCTTGCTCTTCTTCTTCATCCTATTCCCTCGCATTCAGGGCAGAGTTATGAAATCCAGTTGACATTATGAAGCTTGGTTCGTCAGTCTGAGGTGATGGTGTAATCTGGGGAGAAGAAAGGATTTGGTTCATCGAAGAAGTTCAAGTTCCCTTTGGGGTAGTCAATCTTAGGGTTCATGATGTTTTACTTCTCAGTCAACTATTTCTGGATTTGTTGGACCTACACCATGTTTTGGATACTCATTATCCTGTTGTTTCTCCACTATCCTCATCTATCTTGACTTCTGGATTAAGTCTCGGTTGTATTAGTTTGCTCTTAACCATGTACCTTTGAATCCCCATGTGGTTTAGTATTCGAAGTCGTGTAAGCTTTCATGTAATCCCTGATCTATGGAATGTAATCGCGTTTTCCCCTCTTTTGGTTCTTGCTTCAAATCTCGAGATGAGATTCTTTTTAAGGGGGGTTGGTTGTAACACCTCTGGTGTTACGAGCTCATTTAGCACCACGCTTTAGGCCTAAGTCAAATTTTCGAAACGAGTTTATCGGAATTTTTGATTTAAAATATACTTGATGTGCTAAGTGAATCCGGTGACTCAGTTTTTTGGACTCGAATAAACGCCCAAGTTAAGTTACGCAGTGCATAAAAATATTTAGGAATGCCCGATAACGATTCTAGCAAATAAATATCGAACAGTTTGTTCTATTAGATTAAGCATGAAAATGACTTTTATAAATAATATATATATATATAGTTTTGGTCTAGTGACATATTTACGTTTACGTATAGACTCGTTTTAGTCCCTAGGATAAATTGGTAACATACCCGCGATAGCTGCCATCCTGACCGCTTGACGACGGTGGCGCGTCCCCGCTTGGAATCAATCACCAGATTTACTCACGTCGTGCCGCACTATCGAGTCGATTGCTTGCTCTTTGTTTTTCCCTGTCTGCTTCTGTGCCATTCCATAGCACGTGGAGCATGTGTTGTCCTTGCTGCTGCCCCCTACCCTTGCTTTTTGAGGACGCTGAGCTGCTGCTCTCGCTTTGCTTTTCCCTGCCTCCATTGTCCCGTTGAACTACTGACGTTGCCGTGCTGCCCTCACTAGCACTGCCCTACGCACGCCTTCCGACCTTAGCCGCACTCGCTGCTGCTGCTGCCCTCGTGCGCCTTAAGCCAAAAGCAGAGCTGCCACTGCCATTTCGTGTCACCTTGTGAGAGCACTGGCGCCCCTCCTCTTCTCCTCTCGTGCTGCCTTTCGTGCACCCGGGCCTGCGCTGATGCCGCATGCCACCGATGCTTCTCGCTCCTGGCTCCCTGCTTGTTATGCCGTAGCACCTCGCCGAGCTCGGCCACCGTCTCTGCCGCTGCACCAGGTCGCCCCTGCTGTCACCAGGCTCAATCAAGCGCACTGCTTCTCCCAGGCGCCTCCTTTGCCATCGCGCCTTCCCTGCCTTGCAGTACCCGCTTGGTACCCCGTCGTCTGTGCCACTCCACGCAGTGGCCTTGGCCGTCGTCGCTGCGCCCCTCGGCCCACTCTGAACCATGGCCTGCCACTGTCGCGGCATGCCATGGCCGCACCCGAGCCCCCGCTATGTCCCCTGTGCCACTGCCGCGCGTGAAGCTCCATTGTCCCATGCCCTACCGTGTTAAGCATAGGAGCCGCCGATGCCCCACGCCATCCCAGAGCCAGCTACGCCACCGAGCCCAGGAGCACCATCGCCTTGGCCTGCTCCTCGGCCATCGCGGCACCTGTCCGCCTCCACGACCCATGCCGGTTGGACGCCGTCGGTGACGGTTCCTCGTGGCTCCCCCGTGCACCGCCCAAGCTGGGGGCGTGCCTGATCCATCTAGTGCCATAGAGCCTAACCTCACCAGCTGCCGTGCCATAGCCCCTATGATGCCGTCAGCCACCGGTCACCGTGGCCCTCTCCTGCCGGTGCTCTATTTTGGAGGAAGGAGAAAAGGTGTGAAGGGTAAGAATCCAAGTGGAAAGTTTGTACGGGGGTTCTCAGTGCGAAATATGTGACTCACTAGAATAGTGCCATTATCCCGCGGTATAAATTTAAGATAGTCCAGGTGCCATTTAGCAAATTTGTCGTCGCCACCTACCGCCTGGGCCGGCCTGCTGTCGTTGTGCCTAAGCCATGGGCTGGCTTGACTGGGCCGCTGCACCGCGTTGGGCCACGCCTACCTCGCTTGGGCTGCCGTGGCCGCTGGTCCAGATGAGTTGGGCCGTTTCGGGCCCAAGGGTCTTTTCTTCTTTATTCGGTATTTTTTAATATTAGTAGTCGGCTGAATGTTTGGAAATTCATAGTAAATTGTAGAAAATCATAAAAATGCCAAACCAATTTTGTTAGTCTCCTAAAATCATGATCTACCTGTTAGTTTATTTAGTTCACATAGTGTGATAATATTCTTGGAAGCTATATAATTAATTTAAGGTACTTAATATTGTAAAAAGATAACTTGTAGGAATTGTTGGGATAAATTGGTAATAGCATTGGATCTAAAATTTCTACAGTAGGCTCCTAGCAATATTAGGTACTCACTGTAATTTTTGTAGTTCCAGAATAATTGGTTTGCTAGATAGATAATGATGTCCTATTTCGAATAATGATTAAATCGATAGAATGAAATAAAGAAACAACTTGGGTTTGTATAACTAAAATATTGTTGGAAAATAACGCCTTATTCAACAATATGGATCCGTAGGTAAGTACGGTTGTTGTTAGAACTAGCTCGTTAACTTGAGAGGCATAAATCATATTTTACGAATCACGATTGCAGTTGATTAATTACTTCTTGCATTGCATCGCATTGCGTATCATATAGGTACGATGATGGATCAACGGATCAATTGAAGGATGATTGGGAATCCAAAGATGGTGTAATGGTATTCTCTCCAGGAGATGATGCCATGGGTTTTCTATTTAGTTGATGGTGGATGATCTAAAGATGCAAATACTAACTTTTGATTATATGTTACCCAGGCAAGCCTTGGTGCATAACCCCTACCTTTCTACAGTTTAAATCATATTTGTGCATTAAGTTTTAAGGAGTTGAATGAAACCCACTTGCATATATATATATATATATACCTTTATCCTTTGAGTGTTACTAGTATGGCAGGATCGTGTAGATTGCTATGCTACAGGACTCTGTTAGAAGTCGAGTGATGGCTGTCACTCGTGAGAGATAGAAAATATGTTAGTGGACTATTATCACTTGGAAAATATAAATGGTGGAATGGAAAAATGGTGACCGAGTAGGGATATGGTTTGGATATTGGTGGGTGTAAGATGTTGTGTTGCCGTGGACACGGGCATGGCTTGGTTACACTACTTTCCCTATCTGTGTCAGTTAAAGACCGATCGTTACATAAGGCATCGTGGGCAAGTCATAGATTTATTATCTCGAGCACATACTTGGGTATGGGTGCTTGGAAGACTTGTTGATCTCTTGTCGTGGGTTTCGGCTCTTTTCGGACCGACTATCAAGGTTTCTTTTTGGTGGAGGTCCTTGCACCGCACTATGTCTAGGACTCAGGGGCGGGGGCTTGGAGTCCTAGTTTGGACGGAGACCTAGGACCCTAGGATAGGAGAGTGATGGGTTGGTCCTGCTTATGCCTTGGTACCAGCAGGGCGTGTGTTTTTGGGGTACCTAGCTGGGGGCATTGATTCGCGAATCGTCGGACAATCCGGTACGGCTTGTTTCGTGTCTAGCACCGCAGTAAGAACTGAAAGATGAAAGATGGAAGATGGAAAAAGAAAATCTGATTGCTTACCACCTGCTTGAAAGTAGCATAGGTGCTTACATAGAATGGTTAGTTAATGAACCAATGCGGCTATTAATAAAAATCGAATATAAGGACGCATGTTTAGTAATGCTTCCTACAAATGCAATCAACCCACAAGCCAGATAGCCTTGCATATCCTTGGAGTCTTTTCTTTCCTCCTGTAGGGTAAGTCTTGCTGAGTACAATTGAGTACTTAGGGTTTTATCCCCCCTTTTGCAGGTGACAGGTGGAGGCTAAAGCAGACTCTTGTGTGTGGATTCCTCCTGGTGGGCTCAGAGAGGATTTCCTTTACGCTGCGATCATAGTTTTATTCATAACTCTCACCAAATGTTTTTTTAAATGAAAGTTTTGGAATCTGTTGTCCTAGTTTATTTATCAATGCTTCATCATGCCATGAATAGATGTTTATTTCTGCTATAACTCTGTTCACATGTTTATATTCCACTATTAATTAAATTGTTCATAAGTCTGATAATATGATACATTCCACTATTATAATAATAAATATTATACTCTAATGTTGTATTAAAAGTGATGTAAGAAATGGTTAAGAATGATGTAAGTTTTATCCTCTCATTTGTGATCCTGATGTAAAAATGTGGATTTTTGGGTTTTCTCCTGGGGTGTACCCGACGGAACCAAGTAATTTAGTGTTCTCCCCTGAGTGCTTAGTGTCTAATGAAAGACAAGCACTCCTGGGATGCATTGGATTAGGTGGTTCTGCCACACCAATTCCTACTGGTCTTGCTCCAGCATTGGAAAGAGGTATGCCTTTGATGATGCTTTGGCCTTTATTTGTTTTAATTCCAGCAAAGTCGAGTTGATGTTCCTCAGTTCCTGTGCTCTAGTTCCAACTGTAGACAACCAACTACCAGCTCCTGCTTTGCTTTCTTAGATTGAGCATGTTCCTCCTCCATAATTCTCTACTCTGACTCCAACAATAGGTATACCACTAGCTTCGAATTGAGCTGACAACTTGAGCTGATTGTTTAAGCAGAGCTTATGATGTCTCTCTCCTCTTTCTATCCCAAGTGATGTCTCAGCTCTTGTAAGTTCTAATGCGGGAGTTACAAATCAAATGGAACAACAAGGTCTTCCTCCTCAGCCCCCTGGTGGTGCTCCTTTACAAATATGTATGGCTCTAATGCTATGACCTCTGTTCAAATTAAGATGTCAAGTTGAGCTAGCTAATTGTTCATGGTGAGCTGATGATGTTTCCCTTCTCCCAGAACAAGGTGCTGGCGCTAGTCCTATTGAGTCTAGAAATTCCAACTCTGGAGCCAGGGAGACCGATGCTCGGTTCGAGGGTTACAGAAGAGGCAGGGGCTATTGATGGTGTGGTCTCTGAAGTCCTAATTGTTTGCTTCTGTCTCAACGAGAAACAATGCACAAACAATTTGCTTGTAGCCACTTTTGACTATTGCTGTAGCATTTGCTTGATTATGTGACGTGTTGAAAGCACCTTTTTTTCAAAGCGAAGGCGCATGTCTGAAACTCTGAGCGCACAATGAAACTATAGTATTAGTATATTACTAGATCTGGCTATTCATGCCCTCCATGTGCCACATTGATACTACAACAGCTGGATAACAGAACATATAAACTAGTAAATCCTACAAAAACCCAGAAACAGTTGCATTGTACCAATAATCAAGCATTATATTACATGAGTACTCAGCGCTCATAGCTGAAAATGGAAAAGATAAAACAAAGCAAAAAGGGGGGAAACTGGAGAAGATGAACACCAGCACAAAAATCAACTCAGCACCACATGATTTTAAACCCAGAGGGCACCGAGAGGTTATTAAGGCCTCTCTTCCAAGAATTACAGGTTCAAGAATTCGGACAGAAACATTGGAAATTTCTGGACCTAATGAGCAAGACCAAGGGAAGGGGAAACCCCTAAGGGAAATAAATGAAGATGCTAAAGATGTGAGAGTGATTGGGGCACCCTCATCCTTATTTATCAGGGCAATTACACAGTCCCAAAATACCCCTAGATATTTTGAGCCAAACCACTTGACCCCGGGAGCATTATGGTCCAACCTGAGATAGAAGCATTCGACGACCACACGCCCTTCATGTGATAGCTTCACCTCGACGCGAACTCCTCAATACTGCCACATGCCCACCATTGTTCCTCCTCGGAACCTCTGCTCAGGTTTTGAGGCCCAAACCCGGAAACTGTCCACTAGTGGTTTTGAGGGCCAAACCACCAAATCGTTTGTGAGTAGCGTACTCCATACGCGTCCCCCACAATTCGACGTGTGTCACCGTGTCCTCGACTGCCAAGTCTTCTAGAGCCTTCGCGTGACTTGCTCAACCACCGTCTTAACTCAGTCAACATTGTCACTCCCATATACACTTGCACTTATCGATGTCCCCAGATGTCAGCCGCCGCGACTAGTCACCTGGCCTCCTGGTCCCTTGGTCCAAGCCTCATGTCTGTCCTTCACCGCTCTAGTCCATCGGCACAGCATGTCCCTACTTGACCTTCACCTTGCCATCGACTACTACCTCCGAGCTCCACACCTATGCACCACAAGTTAAGAGATGTTACACAACACAACTCATGCCATGGTTAGTTCACAAACTCAACCTAACACACGAATCATGTTGATAATCACTCATCACAAATCCAAACCACAAGAGCACATATTAACCTTGTGTTCGCAAACACCTCTTGAAAAAACTATATATACACCCAAATCCCAGCTTAACCACCACCTTAACCTACCATAATCACACCCAATATTTGCACATTAATTCCAATTCTAACATGCCACGAAATAATCCGAAGTCAAAAGATTGCACAAGCATTTTTTATCTTCTCCATGATTCTCTCGGCACCCAGCTTGCTAAACTAGGATGACATCAATATTGGATGTATCCTCACATCTCAAGACTAGTCCATCAAGGCATGGTTACAACAAGGGTACCCAAGTCTGACTCCTCTATTCCTAGCCCCTACCAATTACAACTCAAGTCCAAATTGTAACATATTTCGTACACATATTCGACATAAACTCTAACAAACTCCATCTTGGCGAATAATGCATGTAACACTGAGCTTGTCCTTGCGCCTCGTGTACTTAGACTTTGAGTCGCCAACTTCACCTAGACACATAGCTATGCGCCGCCTATGCACAGCCCCCGCTCTCAAGCCCCATCGACTGTCTCATCGTCGCAACCAATGAAACCGACCTGTTCACCATCAACCGTTGCAAGCACCTGTTCACCAACAGCTTCAATTACTGATTGCTTTCTATGCAATCCCATGGACTTCTCTCATTGGTTTATGGAGGTGAAATGATGACATGCAAAGTCTAGAACAAATTCGACTCGTACGCCGCCTTTTCTTTTCTGTGACGCACGTCAACATGCAACATGGGCCCACCGGTTGCCCATTGCCTTAGACTGTCTCCAACAGGTGACCTATATGGGCACCTAAATCCAAAATAGGTCTTGGATGGTACGGTATCGGTGTGGGGGTATGACCCCTCGATACCCATAGGATAAGACATGGGCCACACCATCAGAGGTGGCCCAACCCACAAGATCAAGGCGTGCGGTGCACAGCACTTGTTGACATGCACCGTAAGGCTACAAGATGTGATTTGTTAGATATTGTATAATACCAAATGATACTTTCCTTAACCCTATCCCTCCAGAGCATATAAGGAGGGCAGGGATCCCCTAGTCGACACCCCCATATGGATCCTAGGCTTAGCCTAAGGCATCGATCATATGCAATACAATCTACACAAGACACGGGACATAGGGTATTACGTCAAGCTGATGGCCCGAACTTGTCTAATTGTTGTCTCTTGCGTTCTGTGCCACCATCCGGTTTTCCTCATGTGCACCTCCACCAATTCATCTACTACCATAGGCATATCCCTCGGTAGACTATCAGACGTATTTCGTCGACAGTGACGCGCCAGGTAGGGGGTGTGTGCTAATTTCATGACGAACCAGATGGGAATTTCTTCTTCAACCGACATCGCCGACACCTCAGCATTCGGTGACAACTCAATGCTGGCACGCAACAGATTGCTTTCCTCGGTGAACGACTACACGTGCTGGAGTCATATGCCTCCAATAGACACAACACACGATGACAAGATTGGGAATACGTGCAAGGCGGAGTGATGCAATCTAAGAAAGCTAAGTCAAGTCGCTTCCTAATTAAATATTGTTACACTCCTAGATATATCCGTATGTCTGCATGATTTCTATTGGCAGCAACCTAATCGGATATGTAAGATTGTTGCCATAGATCATGACGACCAGCAATCAAGAAAGGCAGCCACGATAAAGCGACATGGAGCAGTGTTTCCACCAAAGATGCTAATCGATCGTACAAGCTAACTGGTGTAATCGAAGAGATATAGAAGCACGTATTCATCTAGATCTACGGAGCCATGGGATCCAAGCTAGTAATTAGAATGCAAGACTCCCTCATACTCATGCACAGGTGCTTGATATGTGCGTACGTGTTTGTGTTTCTAGGATCCAATT